>NC_081541.1:27057650-27112624 GCF_901000735.1 Corylus avellana | reverse complement strand
AACCTAAAATTAACTGATGTGATTCATGCGTGCAGCCTGGATCCTGAGCGTAAGAAAGAGTCCATGGAGAAATATTCTGGTCCCACTCAGTCACGGAAACAAGATGAATGGTGCTGCTATTATTTCTATTATAGGATTACAACATATATGTTCACTTGGCTTCTGTAATTTATTTCTTGCTTATAATAACCACAGTATTTCTTCTTTAAATTATTGCAGAGGGTATATATCTTGACTGATCTAGTAAAAAACTAATGCTTTCCCATCCATAAAAGGGTGGTAAAGAGCTCTCTTTGTAGCTGTGAAGGTGCCCGTGTATCATGTAAGTTAGATTCTTTCAGAATTCCTTTCATTTTTTCTTGTTTGTCAGCTGAACTGCTTGCATATAACCACTGGCATAGTACACCATTTTCTACCTGATTCTCAGAGCTGTTATGCAGGGTTTATTGGATGCTGGTGTACAGTTAAGGAAACTACCAATTAGATTCTTTCCCGTCAGGATAAGACAAGACGGTAATTTTGTAGAAACTGTAAATATCCAATGGTTCTTATAGCTTTTTATCCACCCCAAGAAGCCCTTGTAATTATAGTGATCAAATAGGCATATTCAGTTACACGTTGTTATTCTTTTAAAGCCTCAATTATGCTGAAAGCTGCTTTTATTGTACATAGTTCAGCAAATCTTGTTTTCCTATCTAGAGAGGTTTGATCATTATTTACATCTATTATTACAAATACCTTGTGAAAATACCATTGATAGCGCAGTGTTGCTCAAACTCCCCCTCTCCCCCCTTTCTCTCGTTTGTTTTAATTTTATTTAGAAGTGTTTCTGGATAATGTAATTGGTAAATCGAAGGTTTTCTTTATTCTTTATTCTCTTTTTGAGTGGTATGTCTCCGTGTATACATTCTAGAATTATTTATGAATGTCAACAGGATCAGCCAAGTACCAACCAGCCTCTAGTGTGGTATATATGTCTCCCACTTTAATTGGAAGAGACATGCTATTCCTCCACTCCATTGCCCATTCATCTTTTTTTCAAATTCACCGTTGGATCCGTAGGACCCACAAATTTAGTGGTAAATTTGGAAAAAAAAAAAAATGGATGGAGATGGAAAAATAGTATTTCTCTAATTGAAAAGGGTGGGTGAACTCCAGGGGTTGGCTCAAGTAGTAAGAGCTTTGGTCTTTGTGGTAGTTCATCAGGTCCAAGGTTCGAATCCCCTTGGGAATTCTCTTGGGTGTAAACAATTCTTTGGGGCCAGCCTGCCAACAAAGTCAGAGTATTACCCAATTCGTGTGGAGGGGATGCTTTACACGGGTTTGAGGTTTACGTAACAGGGGTGGGTATACAAAGTGGCCTTGTCTTGGAAGGGTTTGTAGAAAGTTGGTGAGTTCGGAATTCAACTCGTTTGAATCTAACCCCATTGGTAACTTAGTTACTCACTACCTATATATGTATAAGAGCTTGGAGGGAGATCTTTCATATCTTTGAAGATCCACCCAAAGATTTTAGCCTTATAAAAAGAAAACTGATTATTGAATCTCCCTTCACGTTGGTTAACCGTATATTATATATATATTCATTGATGAGAGATGCTAGATTTTATGTATGATTTGCCAATGGCCGCTTGAATTATCAGCTCATGTGATTGCAATTATATATTGAAATGATATGCAATATAGCTGGGGATTATACAAATGGAACAACTCAATTGCAGGCTTCTAATTTACCCATTTCTCAGAATTTTCCAAAAGCAAAAGCAATTGACAGAAGGTTTCATCTCACGCAGCTTCGGAAGGAGGTGAGGAAGGGGGACTGGATCTCAGTTCCCAGGCTTGTAAGCATCAAGAAAATTACACAGAAAAAATGAATAAGAAATAAATAGACAGATTACATTAATGAATACTGCTTAATACACACCTTCAAGTTCTCAACAGCAAACATTTTGTACAGAACAAAAACAGCCTACCCTTCTTTTTTCCTATGGGAATAAAGGAGAGGAGGGGGTTATTTTAGTCAAAATGGAAAGATAATACCAAGAGTTAGAAGCATAAAAAAAAAAAAAAAAAAAAAAAAAAAGGTTAAATCCAATCTTAACATACAGTAGGGAACCCACTCTTTGTACAATAGCTTCAAAATTAGCTCCCCTAGATCGATCCCTTTGAAAATTGTCACTGCTACTTCTTAACCCTCCTTCATGGCCTCAAAAACTAGTTCCTGTAACAAACAAATCAGTTTATCATCAGATTTAATTGTAATCAAAACAGAAATATATTCGCTTACCCTAATTCTCTTATAAATATGAATTATTTGAATTGTAAATATCATCAAGCAATAAGAGTGAAAATGTAACCCTATTAGACTCTTTCCTAGTAGTGGACGTAGGTATCTAACACTGAACCACCCCAAAATTCTCCCGTCTATATTCTTTTATTTCAATTTTAATTATTATAAGTTTTTTCATGGTATCAAATCCTTATTCTTGTTTTCTTCATTTTCCCGGCTGTGCCTCCCTTTTGGGATTTTTCACCGCTGTTCGATAACATTTTGCCTCGGGATTCTTGTCTTCCAAGAATCCGATCTACAAAACGCCTATAATATATTCTAACAATAATGGTGTATATATATATAAACTCAATCTCCATTAATTCCAGTAATGTATTTTCAGCTTAATTACCTGTGTTTTCTTGCTAACAAAGAGCTCCTCATGAACCAATGAAGGCATCTTCTCTTCGACTACAGTTTCCAGCACCTCATGATGATGATGATGATCACTTTTATCATATTTTTTACCCTTTTTGAGGCCCAGCCGCTCTCTCCACCGGCTTGAATTCTTCCTTGGAAACACCTCCTCATAATCATCATCAACAGAGAGCAATTCATCTCTTAGAGTCATCTTTCTTTGCTGGTTGGTGCTGCAACCATTCTTTACAGGCAACAGCATGCCCTGAAAGAACACCTCATCTGCAGATATCATGGTGTAGTTTTCTGCACAGAATTCGAATTCTGAGGAAACTGGAGCTTCTCTGTAGATGTTTTCATGCTTGGTTGGCTGCTGAATGTCTGCAAAGTCATTGGAGAAGGAGATTCTTGGGTCTACAGAGGAACTAGTCCAAAGACTTTGCTGCTGCTCTGTGTTGAACATGTTTGTGCATGGCATCGACATATTTCTTCTGACCAAACACCCACATTACATATACCTTTTTAACATAGAATCCACATGCAGATGTCTGTATTTTTTTTGGATTATGGTTTGTTTTATGTGTGTGTTTGGTAGACATGTTCATGTTACTTAGATTTGTCAGTTTGTGATTAATTTAACAGTCATGCCACTATGCCAGTAAGACAAGTTTTAGCCGAACACTTTGACTAATTTGTTGCTTTTTCAGTACTTTTGATTAGAATAACCATTGATTATGAAGCTTCCATGTTCATGCCAACTTGGATGGGAGAAAAGCTCGCCTTCCCCAGATCTCTCCTCAAACTACTCCATAGATTTCTTGTAAGCTAATTGTAAAAAGATGGTTATGTGTGTTTTCTATCTTTTGTTTTTGTTGAGGTGCAACAATGTCACTCTGCTCACTTGGACAGCTCTTATAACATGCATTGTAGGATGCGATTTCAAATGCCGTAAAAGGATTTGGCTTCTCTCACTGAACACTAATTGATTTTTAGATGAGATGGTCAAATGCTCGATCCAACTGTTTTCTTTTCTCTTCTCAAGACAAATACATTAACAAACAACACGAAACACTTTCTAAAATATAAAAACTATTTTTCACATTTGTGTCACATTAAAACTGTTAGAATCTTTAGTCACTACAACAAAAAAAAAAAAAAAAAAAACAAATGTTAGGGACGCTCTGGAATGGGGTCGTTTTAACAAAAAAATGACCCCACCAATGGTCATTTTAATAGTAAAACGACCCCTCTCAGAAGGAGGAGTTGTTTGAACAATGTTGCACTGCTCAAACAACTCCTTCTGAGAGGAGTCGTTTAAACAATGAAACGACTTCTCTCAAAGGAGTCGTTTCAATAGTAGATGCGCGTCACTGAAAAAATCAGTCACTATACTTAAGGACATTTGTAAAATGTCACTATTCGAACGTCCTTAATTAAATAGAGAGGTTTTTTGGGCTTAAAATGTCACATTCCACATGTCACTATTTTGCCTAATTTTTTTAGTGAGTATTCTCTATATTAGGCGTTTATTGTAGGCCTATTCTCTTCCTTATTTAGTCTAGAATTTTCTTGTTCACAACTTTTACTCCCACTATAAAAATCACTCATTGTAATACTGTTTTGATTATACTTCAATATTCAAGATGTAGCCCTAACGGTCTTCATCATTCTCCTTCTTTCTCTGCTTTCGCTCTTTCTCTTATATTCTATTATATATATTTATACAAAAACACATTTAAAAATAAATAAATAAATAAAAATAAAATAAAAAAACACCCCCAAAACACACTCTTGATGACATGTTAATGCAAAACAAACTGAACAAAGAAGGATTTTACTTTTCTGAATCCCTCACTATTTTCTAATTAGCTCATGGCCCTACTTTTGTGAGCCATGTTTTTACAACCATAAAGACAAATCATCCCACAAAAGCCAGCAAAGAAAGAAGAGAGAGTATGGGTTGTTAATAACTGAAAGGCAAATTAGGTTGTAGGGAATCCAATTAAGATGGCTTGCATGTGATCCTTTATAGACTACTAGGGCAACTGTTTAGTCAATATTTTTTCTTTTCTCTAAGCTTGTGAAGTGTTAATCTAGAAAGCAACAAATTCAACTTCTCTCAAATCTTGCCCACCCAACAAGGCAAATCACAAGCTCACCCCCACTTTGAATTGCTATGAAGAATATTCTTTTGTTGGAGTATGTATATATATATTGAGCTTCACATGGTTTATCCTCATCCAGACTGGAGTTTCCTTATGACTTTTAAAATGGGTTTCTCATTTTGAAGACTTTGTGGGGAATTTTAGAAAAGGGTAAAGACAATGTACCAATCCAAAAGTGTTGCCCTTTTGGTCTCCCATCTTGTTAGCAAAACTTGTCTTTAGTGCCCTCATTTTTTAGCTGCTTTATTAACCATATTAAACAAGAGTGAAGGCTCATTTTACAATGTCAGATCAGGAGGAAATCTCGACTTTTTCTTGTCTTGGTTATCACGTTCCAACCATGCTCTAAGAGGGATTCTCCGCAATCTCCGTCTTATATATATATATAGAGAGAGAGAGAGAGAGAGAGAGAGAGACTGTGTTTTGACAAGCTACCCCAGCCTGTTTGCCTTTTTTTTTTTTTTTAATGAAAATGATAATATCATTTTTGTTATTTATTTGAGGAAAAAACTCAGAGGTCTTAGATTTAAAATCTTTGTAAACTTGGACTCGGGTGTTAAATTAGCCAATGAAAATTTACATTTAAAACACAAAATTCAAAAAAATCATAGAGGAGTTCTAGAAGACTACGCTTTTTTAAAATTCGTTTTTATACCTTGAGGTCTCATTAAGCTTATAAATTATTCTTTCTAAGTTGGTCTCCTAATATAAATAACATTTGATCTTATCTTTGTTGAGGGTATATGTTTTTTTTTTTTAGTCAATCTACTTATTGGCACAATGGCATTCGATGGACATGGGCAACTCAAATTGGGCCATACTTTAGGCCGAAAGTGTCAAAAAAAAAGCCCATAAAATCTCCATCCATCAATAATTCTCATATTTTGCTGCTCATATCCTATTTGATTAGGGCTCATCGCTTTCTATTCTATTTTATTGCCCACAATTAGTGAGTCTACATCAGCCTATTTTAGGGCTTTCTATTCCATTTGGGCCCAGTGAAGCTCCACCCAAAGGGCCCAACCAAAGTGAAAACTTACAGCCTAATCCAACCGAGGGAGACCAAGGCATCTCTCCTTCACATAGGTTGCATCCAAACAGAAAATTTTTGTAAGAATCCACTTGTTCATGTCTTAAATTTCAGCTTTCGGCTAATATTTATTCGACCATAAACCAAGCCCATGAGTTAATCATCATCGTCTCATGTACTTTCAACCATTAATGCACCCTTTTTTTTTGGGGGGAGGTGGTGTGGGGAGGGGAGAACTAAATCTCTTCCTCGGCAACTTGCATATTTGGGGAACCAAGACGAAACCCAAACAAACTTTTCCTTTTGAGCAAATGTCTCATTTCTCACATACCCACCTAATTGCACACTACCTACGATAAAAATGTGGTGTCACACATCACCATTTTCCTTCTTTTCTACCGCTAGAATGAGGTCCGCTCTCTTATATAAGGAGGATCAACCCGAGCCTTAAAACAACACAACAAAATAAAACAAAACCATCAAAAACAAAAAGTATCCTACTCCTTTGAATTATCCTTAGAAACTCTATTTCCTCCTCTTATTCGGAATGACACTTTCCTACTTTATAAGGAGGATTAGTCCAAACCTCCAAGCAGACATAGAAAGAGGAAGATAGAGGGAGTTTCTCATCTCATCTATATTTTACCTAGATGTTTTCTAACCCAAGGAAAATCTAGAAAACAAACTTCTTAAGCAAAGCTTGGTGGCAAGCTCATCTAGCCACAAACAACACCCTATTTTTCCCGTCATACATGACTCAACATTTTTCAAAGGTTCAACCATCGTTAATTTGAGGTTATGCCATTCAGAGCTACAATACAACACTTTCACATCCTCATTCTCTTAATCACTCCATCATTTCTCCACTTTAAGTGATTATTTCGATTAATGTTGCAATTATTCTCATATTGTTGATGTTAGAGTTATTATTATTGATTGTTATTGTTACTATAAAGTTGTCACTGTCACTATTGAAGTTGTCATTATTATTACTGCTGAAGTTGTTATTGTTGCTCTTGAAGCTATCATTATTGTTACGTCCGAAGTAGTTATTATTGGTACGACTGAAGTTATACTAATCTTTATTGTTGGAATTACAATCACTTTAATACTAGAGTCATAATTACCATTATGGTAGTAATTAAACATAATAACTATTAATTGCATTCACGTGAGCTTTTTTGTAAATCTTCAGTCTTTTTGCATGCTTATAGTGCCTTGGTAGCTGCCAGCTATTTTTAGTAGTGTCAGATGTGAGTTCTGGGTTTAACTCCCTCTTTAATGAACTCTAACTTAAAGGGATTGTCTACCCAATTTTTGTCACTTGGACAACAACCAAAGAAAGTGCCCCATCCCATCAATCTTATAAACAAAAATATGAGCTTTTAGGAATTGAGCTATTTAAACTTGTTAGTGTTTTTTTTAAACTTTAGGCAATCTTCCATCTATGCATTAAGCATTTGAGTTCCATTGATTTGACTTTTTTTTTAGATAAAACAAAAGATTACAACAAATAACAAAGGGCTAGGCAACCCAACAATAAGCCCCAAAGCGACCCCATTAGTATGAGTAAACAAAAAAAAAAAAAAGGAGGCAATACATCAAATGAATGACGCGGCCTATGCTTTCTTGGTACGAAGACCAAGAAAATTGGCCACCAATTAAGGTGGTTTGTAAAAGTACACCATAAATGGTGCACCCAAGAGAACCGTTGCAGCACACCCGAAGGATAGCCATAACAACAACAACAAAGAAAACACTGATGATAAACGATCCAAAGCCTATGGAAAGAAATTCCAGCACAAAAACACAAGAAAAAAAAAAAAACAAAACCTATAACAAACTAGACACAAATTGCATCGAACGATGGAGGTGCACCGGAGGCGGAGATGGATGAGGTGGAGCACTGGAGGTGCAGCACCGGAAGGACGGCATGTGGGCTGCACGCGCCTGCGAGTGAGATCTACTCGCAGTTGCGTGTTCATCACACTCCGACACGTGGACATTGTATGGAGGTGGTTCTGGCGGCAGACGGAAGTGGCGACACCCAGGAACAAGGTGGAGAGGTACGTGTATGGCGGTGGCTTCCCGAAATGCTTAGATCTAATTTTGAAAAAAATCAAACCCAAAAATTCTAAGAAGGGAGCCGATTCAAAGCTGGGAGCTATCGGTGACACCGGTGAACGATGGATTTACAATGGAGGATTGGGCGATGCAGTTATTGAAAAAAGAAAATACGACAAAAACGTAAGATAAGGCCTCCGAAGAGGCAGATAGGACCTCAAAAGAGATGGATTTGGCCTCAAAAGAGGCGAGAAGGATAGGGAGAGGAAGAGGGAGAGGGCGGGAGGGGGAGAAGGGGAGAAGGAGGAAGGAGCCAAGGCTCCCTCCTCCCATGACAGCCGTTGGAGGAAGACTATGGATTTTTGAGAAGAGAGAACGGAAAGAAAAGAGAAGACTATTCAGTGAGCTACTACCAATTTCCTTTGAAACTATCATACTTTTTAATTGTTTAACAATAAAGCTAGCACATTTAACATCTATTGAGTAGTCCATTTACTTCGAATATTATAGCAGTTTAAGATTTTTCTCTCATGATTTATTTAGTTTTAATTAAAATTAATTAATTTTCTTCGGAGTATTTAAATGGAATCTTTAGGGCGTATCAATTCATATTTTACCAATAGTGTTGAGCTTAAATTAATTTATTATTTTTTTAATCAATTATGGATTGATAAGGAGATGAGCATGTAACCCTTCCAAAATTTGAAAACTTATGAATGGCAATTGTAAAGATTTATTGATTTGAGATGACAACTTTTTTCGTGAAAGACAATATCAACCCATACATAATCATTTGGAATTCTCACCTATTGAGAAAAAAATCCTAACTTCAACATTGATTTTTCTAGCTTTACTGAAATGTTCATTTGATGAAGTAATTAAATAGTCAATATTTTTCCAGGCACCATTTTTTCATATTCAACAAGCGTGACAACAAAAATAAGTATATTTCTGGGGAAAAAAAGGTGGGGGGTAAAGAGTAGGCACTTGAACCATGCATGGCAATGGCTCTAAAGATGATAGGGAAAACTGATAGCATTTACAAAACTAGGAAAGCCAATAGATCCCCATCAATTTGAGCAATAGAATCTTGAAAATTTTCCACTTATTTGGCAGTGTACCAACTCGACTGCCATTGCAAAAACAAAGACTCCAAAACAAAAAATGAAATATTTGAGCTCCTACTATGCTAAAGAAACCTACACATTACAGCATTATCACAATGATTATTGATATACTAAGTAGCCATTTGGTAGACTTTTTTGAGGTCAAATGCCTCTTTAAAACTAAAAAGAGATTTTCACAAGTGAATTTTACAAAGTTTTGAGCTACATATTGCATTTTGGAAAAGCGGGAGAGTGATGCTTTTCCATTCACTTTTTTTTGTCCAATTTTTCATCAATAATAATACAGAACTGCAACAAGCTGCATGAGGCATCGACTGCATGAGACTAGAGCCCGAGTTTTGATAGAAGCTCGCGCCATCTTGGAGTCTCTTCATCAAAAATATAGGTCAAAGGAGAAATGAGAACTCCACTTCCTCCAATCTGCATAACCAATATCCAAGCAATTAATAAGTTCACAGGAGGATACCTGGTTGGGGAAACTCAACCAATCAACCCAGGGTGGAACTAGCCAGAAATACCTCAATGGGATAATGACACACGGCAAGGCAAGCGAAATAGAAAGTAAATATTTGGGTTGCCTTTCTGTGTTGGTACATGTAATGGTAAGGAAGGCAATCCATTTCATGACTAGGATTTAAAGTTGGTACATCTAACGGTTGACATGATCACATTATTTAAACTTTTTAAAAGACGTACCAACATTGATATCATGTACACTATTAGATGCATCAACTTTAAATTTTGACTATAAAATGAATACCATCAATTTCAAATAAAATGGAGAAGATCCTTGTCCATGTCATGAAAGTAAATTATGAAAGAGCTTTGATGCCAGTGACAGTGCCAGGCATGCATATGTGCTACCCAACATAGCTACCAGCCTACCAGTCACCATGTGATATTGGAAAAAGAGATGGGAAATCTAGGTTTCCTTTTACATTGCAAATAATTATCACATATAGTAATGACTCACCGCTCTCAACTGTTGTACAGACTTGTAGAGTGCCTTTTTGGGTACACATATGACGATGGCATAGTAATCTGCAGCTACCCTCCCATCACTTTTACAAAATACTGGACTTACAGTGGGTCCCTGTACATGCAAACGAAGGATTTAGAGGAGCTCTTGACATTCAAAAAGGTTAGCATACAAGCATGAAAAACAATCTCTTCATGAATACAGATCCCAATCATGATTTATGTTCCACTGGTACAAATAAAATAATGAACACCGAGTGGGAAAGCTACTTGGGGGAAGAAAAGTGATTTCATCCCAAATCATACCTGCAGTCCAGATAATGATGGCTGACTCAGTATTCTCTCAGCCACTTCCTCCGCACTACTTCCCCTCATGTTTGCAGTAACCTGCCAATGGAAGTGTGTAAACAAAAGAAAGCTGAAGATAAATAGAAAACCACCCCAGCTTAAGAAACATGGCATACCGTGAATTGACCAATTGCCCTCAAATGCGCCTCCAATCTCTCAAGAATCTCATGTGTCATGTCCAATGTGCCTTTCCGCTCAATCAATGATTTCCTGCTTGCAACAAGAACAGCCTGAAGGATATTTGAACCTTTTAGGTAAGACAAGATTTTATAAAGACAGAATGTAAAACCAGCCGCCTTGAGACTCTTTTTTTTTTTTTTTTTTGAAGAATTGAGACTCTTAATAGCATTCTGGAAACTATAACATGCTTGGAAAAGTCATCCACAGCCCACGATAGCTTACCTGGCTTTCCAACAATATTCCGCCTTCTATTTCTTTCAAGTTGTTTTCTCTGAGTGTTGTTCCACTACTCACAAGGTCCAAAATAGCATCAGCTATCCCCATCTAAATTAACAGAAAAGACAAATAGTCTACATAAATATCATGTGGTTATAAACATTGTTTACTCATGTATTTATAAACATTGTTATAAACATTGTTTATAGCATGTATTTATTACCCAGATAGCTACACTTAATAAAACCATTATCCAAAACATATTTTTCTTTTACAACAAGCAACAATATTATCCAAAACATGAAGATCTTAAAGCAAGCGTTAGGAAGATAAGTAACTAAACATTGCTTACTCATACTATAAATTGATCTACAATAAGAACCAAAACTTCCTCTCAAAGCCATTGCCTACCTCTATGCCACGATAATTCTGACAATAAGACAACGTAAGTGTGTAATCTAAGTACAAAAATACTAGAACGTGATAGTAGATGGACCAAAAATAAATTGAAAAACATATGAGAGTGCATGCCATTTCTTGTCCATAGCTTGTTGAAGCGTTCAAGGTTTTTAGTTTTGGACCAATTTAGCAAGAATTTAGTGAGGATTACCACTAAGGTTGGTCTTAACCTGAAAAAACAAAGGCAAAAGAATGAGGGTAAAGAAGTAGAGGGGGACCAGAGAGAATTGATTTCTTCTATAATCACCCAATTTCTTTTCATGTTTAATCTCACTGAGTGAAATAAGTTGGAAAGTTGCTAAAAAAACACTTTCTAGAGGCCTCCAATTAAACACAGCGATCAATAATATCGTAAAAATTGGACTACCTATGACAAATGCTTGCCATAAATGTTTAACACTTTTTTTTAAAGGGAAGATATACAAGGAGAAGCATATATCATGAAATATACAAGATATACAAGCTTCTTGGTTAGAGAGTTCGTTTGAGGAGAGTAAGATTCTTGAGGTGGTGAAAGGTATAAATAGTGATAAGGCGCCTGGGTTTGATGGTTTTTCTGTGGCTTTTTCTCAAACTTGCTTGGATGTGATCAAGGCATACATTATGGGGCTACTCCATGATTTTCATACTAGTTGTAAGTTTGAAAAAAGTTTTAATGCCACCTTCATTGCTCTCATTCCGACGAAATCCGAAGCTATTGATCTTCAGGACTTCCGGCTTATTAGTCTTGTAAGTGAAGTTTATAAGATTATTGCCAAAGTCCTTGCCAATAGGTTGAGAAGGGTTGTGAAGAAGATTATTTTAAAGCCCCATAATGCTTTTGTTCAAGGTAGGCAAATCCTTGATTTTGTTCTCATTGCAAAAGAATGCCTAGATAGTGGAATCAAATCTAATGAGCCAAGGGTGATTTGCAAACTAGATATTGAGAAGGATTATGACCATGTCAATTGAGACTCTTACTTGTTGAGGAGGTGTAGTTTCGAGAAGAAATGGCGCTCTTGGACAGCGCATTGTATTTTTTCAGACCACTTTTCGGTTTTGGTGAATGGCAATCTGTCTGGTTTCTTTAGTAGCTCACGTAGTTTGAGACAGAGATCCTTTGTCGCATTTTCTCTTTGTTATTGTTATGGAAGCCTCAAGTAGAATGCATTCTGCAACTAGTAATGGGGATTTTTCTCAGCCTTTTCTGAAGGATTTAGGCATTCAGATGAGGTTAACATTTCACATATATTGGTTGCAGTGATACTTTGGTTTTGTTGTGGGGCTAAGCCTAACCACCTTCCTATTTGCATGCTTTATTTTTATGCTTTAAGAGGGAGTGCTGTGGTTTGGAAGATAGTGCCTACTTGCCTTTTTTGGTGTTTATGGAAGGAGAGGAATAATAGGAGCTTTGAGGACTTGGAGAGGTCCTCGGAGGACATTTTATCCTCTTATTTTCATACTTTGTATCTTTGGACAATAGCGTATGTGTCCCCGTTGTCGATTAGCTTTGATAATTTTCTTATTCGTTTTTCCCTTTCTAATTAAGTGATCCTTGGTGTATACTCCCCGTATACTTTGGCTTACGTTTTTTAATAAGACTGGTTATTACTTACCCAAAAAATAAAAAGTTGTCTCTCGCTTGAATATTAATTTGGCTAAGTCAGAATTGGTTCTTGCGGGTAACGTTGACAATGTGGATGGATTGGTTGGCATTCTGAGTTGCGGGGTTTCTTCTTTACCTTTGAAGAATCTTGATCTTTCGTTGGGGGCCTCCTATAAGGCCAGGTCTATTTGAGACGGTGTTATTGAAAAGATAGAGCGTCAGTTGGCTAGTTGGAAAAATATATACTTGTCTAAGGGTGGTAGGATTACCCTTATGATGAGAACTCTCTCCAATTTGCCTACATATTTCATGTCCCTTTTCCCTCACTGTGCGAGAGTTGCAAACTGCATAGAAAAACTTTATCAAGATTTCTTATGGGGCGGGCTAAGCGAAGAATTCAAATTTCATCGGTAAACTGGTCCAATGCTTGTTCTCCAATCTCTAAGGGAGGGTTGAGGGTTCAGAACTTGTTGAAATTCAATCATGCTCTCTTCGGATAATGGCTTTGCTGCTATGTGCATGAGAGAGAGGCTTTGGTGGAGAGTTGTGGTGAACTCTAAATTTGGCAGTTTGTGGGGTGGGTGGTGTTCTATTGAGCCTCTTGAGTAGTATGGGGCAGGGGCATGGAAGAATATAAGGAGGGATTGGGGGAAGTTTTCAAGTCATACCAAGTTTGAGGTGGGAGATAGCGCCAAGGTTAGATTCTGGCATGATCTGTGGTGTGAGGACAAAGCCCTAAAGAGAGTCTTTCCAAATTTATATGGTATTACTTGCGCGAAGGATACTTTTGTAGTGGCTCACTTGAAGTTTTCTGGTGACTCCAATCAATGGAACTTAAGCTTTGCTAGAGCGGCTCATGATTGGTAGGTGGATGTCCTTATCTCATTGTTCAATTTGTTGTATTTTGTTAGTTAGACGGAAGGTAAAGACAAGCTTTGGTGGGCCCCTCCAAAAAAGGGTTGTTCATTGTTAGCTTTGTGTCTTTGCTGGTAATGATGGCACTTATTTCCCTTGAAAGAGTACTTGGTAGACTAAGGTTTCTTTGAAAGCGGCCTTTTTTGCTTGGTCTAGGGCCCTAGGGAAGATTCTTACCATAAACAACCTTAGGAAGCGACATGTCATTATGATCAATAGGTGTTGTAGGTGCAAAAGGAATGGGGAATCCATGGACCATCTTCTCCTCCGTTGTGAGCTTGCTTGTGCCTTTATGAAATGTTTTTTTCAGTCATTTTAGGCAGTCTTGGATGATGCCGAGTCGTTGGCTTGTTTGTTTGTTGGTGGATTGGTGGTAGCACTCAGAGTACTGTTGGTGTGGAAGATGATGCATTCTTGCCTTTTGTGATGTCTTTGGATTGAAGGAAATTATCAAAGTTTTGAGGACCGTGAGAGGACGATAGTAGAGCTTAGGTGCTTTTTCTTTGATACTCTTTATATTTTGACAGCTGCGTTTGTAGCTCCTTTGGTGCTTAATTTTCATGATTTCCTTTTCTAACTAGGTGTTTCTCTGAATCTAATGTACTTGAATAATGTTTTTCGCTTTTAATGATATTTCAATTACTTATAAAAATAAAAATAATACAATAGACAATGGAAAACTAAAAAAATAGACAACTCCTCCCCATCTTCTACATTGTAGCATGAAAAAAATTCTTAAACCATTCTTATATATCAAATATCTTAATTATCAAATATTACAATTCAGTTACTGATGCATTCATACTATATTGGAAGAAGCTCCAACCATCCTATACCCATGACTTGCTGATAAACTTTTTTAAGAACCACAATTACATGGCACACATAAATTGTGCATTTTGAAAGTCCCATGAAACTGAATTAGTTCACTTACAACTTTTCTTTTTTCCCTTTTCCCTTAATAAGAGAAGAAAAGACACCAAGAATATGTGGTCGCTTAGTTATGTTTTCAGTGCCTAGCATTTTACTTCTAATTCTATTTTGCTTGTGTTTCCATCCAATTCTTCTTCACTCTGTCTCAAATTCTTTCTAAGCCTTTTTGTGACCAGACCAACCCTCCTACCCCTGAACAATATCTTCTTTATACATGCATTTCTTGTCGTACGGAAGAAAAGAAAAAAACAATTAGAGGTAGCCCTAATCATGCATATAGAATAGCCAATCAAATGATATCCAACACAATTTAAGCACTATACTCGCAAAATATTAGAGAAGAAAAAATAAGCAGATATATAAAATATACAGCCTAGCTTGAAAGGAAATAATCATGTTTTATTAAAAAATAATAATAATAATATTAGAGAAGAAAAAATAAGCAGATATATAAAATATACAGCCTAGCTTGAAAGGAAATAATCATGTTTTATTAAAAAATAATAATAATAATATTAGAGAAGAAAAAATAAGCAGATATATAAAATATACAGCCTAGCTTGAAAGGAAAAAAAAATTAATATTTTTTTTGATAAGTAATAATCATGTTTTATTAAAAAATAATAATAATATTATTAGAGAAGAAAAAATAAGCAGATATATAAAATATACAGACTAGCTTGAAAGGAAGAAAAAAAATATATTTTTTTTTTTGATAAGTAATAATCATGTTTTATTAAATAATAATAATATTATTATTATTATTATTAAGAATGTCAATAACTACTAAATTGACTAGCAGCATCATCAATATTCTGAATCAGCAGAAATTCATCCCTTCCCTGAGAGTAACATTCAGTTTGCTGATGTTTGAGTGACTGAAACTATCTAACAAAGCAGACAATAATTTGCTTATAGAATGAGGAAAAAGAGACAAGAAGAAGAAGAAAGAAAATCTCCTAATTATACAGCCAAAAAACAATTTCTTACAGCAGGAGCTGCCTCCAGTGCTCCATCAGCAGTTGAAAAAGTCACGTGCTTTAGTCCATTTTCTCTCATAAATTTAGGACCTAGCTGTGCAGAAGAAGAAATCAAAACCAAAATCAATAAAGAACCATCTGCCTAGAAGCTTACAGAAGAAAATCTCTCCAAAAATAATAAGCAATGATAAAATATAACAAAATGAAACACAGAACATACATAGTTGAATCCAGTGGCGACTCGAAGAGGCTTCTCATAAGTCCACTGAGGCATTTGTGCTAGCTCTTTTAGAGAATTAATGTTCTCAAAAATCCCATATTTGGGAATCTGAAAGAACAAAGGATATACTAAGGTATCAAAAGAAAACTCTATGAGATGAGCACCATGCTTCAGTTGACTACTTGCTAGAATGACTTACTGCAAGGGATAAACGGCAGTCCCCATACTCAAGAGCATCATGAACAAGAATAAGATCTTCATTATCCTGACAGAAGTAATAAATAAGTCTACTGGTAATGCATTTCCATATACCAATTCTTGATACAAAAACATACACAATTGATAGTTAATTCCACAATGACTCCATAACCCAAAGTATATATGATATGCTAATTGCAATTCTCCCCTTCAAGAAAAGTATGGGACCGTATACTTTTTTATGAGATTGTTTCATTACTTATCAAAAAACAAAACCGTTTGTTTTGGCGTATGGAAGCACTCTGCCAATTTTCAATGGGTGCATCTGTGTGTGTTTAAAAGAGAGAAAATCCTGCTCTTTGTAAATATTCCTGTGGTTCCTGAGTCATGCTTCAGTATCTAAATTAGTGGGGATAGTAGATTACTCTATAAATTATCTAACCTTAATGATTTCTAGATAATTTATTCTGAATATCTCATAAACTAGGTCAGTGTAAAACATTCATTACAAGCCTTAAGCTCAATGTTTTTATAAAACAAATACTTGTGCACATTCTAGGGGCATTTTCACTTTAAAGCATTCTTTCAAATTTATGGCTTTGAAAATACTACTTTGTAAAATTAGTCGTTTGGCAGAGATGGGAAGGCAATTAGGTTTTTATTTTATGAATTATAGGCCTAAACATTTTCTCTAGCCCTAGGGACCCAATTAATTAGGTATTAAAATATCAATGAGACGTCCTGCTACACGAAATAATACACCAGATACCTTAATGCTTACCTGACCATATTCACTGACTGTATCCAAACCCACAAAACCAAGATCTAGATCCCCAGATAACAATTTCCGTACTATGTCTTTTGGCCGCTGAAACCAAACTTCTGCATTGGAGAGCTGCAAAAGACATTAACATATAAGCATTTTGGCTACAGAAACATGCCTTTATGAGTAACCAGATAAAGTGTGATATATTAAGACAAACGAAAGGAACAATGCAATGGGTTTGATAGGATCCATATAATCAGCTTAGTAGTTGGGTTTGGGTAATTGGGTTGTTAGCCCATTTCTAATAAGTTGGGGGAGTTATTCTGTTACAAGTTGTTAGAAGTAGTTGTAACACGTATAACAAGGGCCCAAGAATGATGTATGAAATCATCCAAAAAATAAACAAATTTCCTTCTTCTTGGGAGCGACTTCTCGAAACAGTCAACCCTATCTTCTACTAACATACATTCATTCATTCCACTTCCATTTAATTCATCTTCGATCCAATTCCAATTCCCATTCAAAACATATCATACAAATTACAATTTACATTCAGACTAAACACAATTCAAGAAGCTCACTACATTTGGTATCAGAGCACTTAGTTCCTACAATGGAATGGCAACAAAAAACACCAAAGATATAAAATAAGTTGGCTCTACAAATGAGCCAGATTGCAGAAAGTATGAAGACTTTAGTAAATGCTCAGGCAAGTATTTTGGAATCTCAAGCCAGTATTTTGGAGGGCTTAAGCGAGATTTTGAGTCAATTGAACAATCTAATTGAGATTGTAGAGATTGAGAGCCAAGAACTTGTCGAAGTGCCTGGGGAACAACAAGAACAAGTGAAATTCATTGAAAAACAAAATCAAGAATAAAAACATGATTCAATCGAGGAACCGTATTGTGATGTCCCTCATCACCTGGGTATGGTGATAGAGATGTGCGTGCTTATATGTATACTTTACACCATTAATGACAACAACGCGTTTTAAAGCCGTGATGGTAATAATCCCACCAGAACTCCGTAGTTAAGCGAGCTTATGTGAGAATAGTACCAGGATGTGTGACTTCCTGAGAAGTCTGGTTCAAGGAAGCCAAAAGCAGACAATATTGTGTGTTAATGGAATGAGGTGTTACAAATAGTATCAGAGCCATTACCCAGCCTAAGATGGGAGAAGTGTGCACAAGCCCATGAAGGTCGCTAGTGGGCACTCGTTGGGACGCCAAGAATGGGCTAATCCCATGAGGGTCGCTAGCGGGGACACTGGGTCCTAAGAGGGGGTGATTGTGACATCCCACATCGCCTGCGTATAGAGATGGAGATGTGCTTATATGTATACTTTACACCCTCAATGACAACAACGCGTTTTAAAGTCATGATGGCAATGATCCCATCAAAACTCTGCAATTACATGAGCTTATGCGAGAGTAGTACCAGGATAAGTGACCTCCTAGGAAGTCTGGTTCGGAGGAACCAAAAGCGGACAATATTATGTGTTAATGGGGTGGGGTGTTACGCATATCCAATTCTATATAGTCAAACCCATTATAATTACCACATTCAATACCTTCATCATCATCCATACATCAAATTCACTATCACAATTCTGGAACAACTACAAAAATTACAATCTTTTCCATACTTTACAACCAGAATTCAAGAACCCGTTACAATTAGTATCAAAGGCATGAAATTGCAAGTATTGTGGAAGAACTCTTACCTTTTAATTTTGCAAATGTAATGGGGACTGTGGGAAGGAATAAGAGTCACAAACCAGGGAAAGAAGACTTAGATCCTTGTATTGTGGCTAAAGATGGAAGTGGCTGAGTATGAATCATATTCTTGGGAAGGACTTGACAGGTCTTCGAGAAGGGAAGGTTCATATTGTGACTGAGGTTTTCATAAAGGTTTTGAGGAAAGTCGAGAAGCTTCGAGTTGCTCCGTTGAAACTGGTTGATGGGTCTGATAGGTTTGGATTGGATCTTGTGGGCCAACGCCACCACGAGGGACAGCATGGTGTCTTACACCTTCGGCACCGCGGACTTGCTGGCGAGGAGGCGAGGCGGGGAGACCTCCAATGACGAGAAAATTCCCTTCACCTCAACCTCCACACTCAAAGTAGTGCCAAACTTCGAAGTGTCTTTTTTTATTATGAACAATAATTTATTAAAAATAAAGGCAAAGCCCTTGTACACGAAAAATATACAAGTGAAAACATCCCTAATGGTGTCTGAAGTCTAAAAAGTGAACAAGATCCACAAGATTCGAGGAGGAAAATTTAGGAACAAAAGCTACAACCCAATCTAAGTGAGAATTCAAGGAGGATTTTAAACAAAGCGCATTAGAATCGGTCCTCAAATAGACACCGGTTTCTTTCTCTTCAAATGCTCCACATTAATAGTGCATGAATGACTTTCTAGATGACTTCGTTGGAATGTCCCCTTTCTTGAGTCTTCCAATAATGTAACAGCTCTAGAATATTTCTAAACATGACCCATGAGACTCCGAATAAATTTAGAACCAGGTGACAAAGATCGGACATAAACTCACAATGTTAGGGGTGATTTACAGTCTCCTTGTTCTTTTTGCAAAGGCAACACCAATTAATTAGAGTGAGACCCCCATCTTCTCAGATAATCAATCATAAGGATCTTACCCCAAGCTGTTGTCAAAGTTAAAAAAGCAATGTGGGGTGGGGCCTTAACCTTCCAAATACTTTTACATGGGAATAAATAAGGCTCTCCAGGAAATAAAGAATTATAGTAGCTCTTCACTTCAAAACCTTGATTGCATGTTGGGGTCCACAACATTTTGTCCAGCTCCCTCAGATAGGTTTTTGAAGAGTACAATAGGTTGAGAAACAAGTGTAGGGACTCCAACTCCCAATCCTAAACTACCCTGATGAAAATCCAATTCCAATGGATATAATTGTCGGAGTAGCCCAAGTAATCCAACACTAAGGCATCTTTGTCACAAGCTATAGGATAAAGTTCAGGGAATGACAACTTGAGAGCCATTTCTACACACTAAACATATGCCAAAAATGACTACGGGATCCATTTCCAACCTTGTAGGAGACAAAGTTGGAGAAGTTCCCCAACTGTTCCTAATATTCCTCCAAGGGCCCACCTCGTAGGGCCTTCTAGTTTCCTCTAAACACTATGCCAAAAACGACTGCGGGATCCATTTCCAACCTTGTAGGAAACAAATTTGGAGAAGTTCCCCAACTATTCCTAATATTCCTCCAAAGGCCCACCCCGTAAGGTCCTCTAGTTTCTTCTGAACACCAACCCCCTCTCTGGATCCCATACTTCTCAACGATCACCTATCTCCATAGAGTATTGTCCTCTTTCACAGTGCTTGCCTCCGAAAGAGCCACACTGTGAGGTCAAGATAGTTACCTATGACCAACTATGGGTTCTCATCCACGACTCAGCCCAATTCTAGGCCAAGGATGCCCTTGCCCAGGTCATGTGCAACCACAAGCTTAACTTCATTGAAGCACGACTAAAGACATTCACTTGTGATGGGTTTGTTGTGGAAAGATTCACTCGTGGGATGGAGCGTGTGCCTGTGGTTTACACAAAGGTGGCTGATGGGTTTAAAAATGGTGGTATTCTCAAGAGGATATTCGAAAGTAAGGAAGACATGTTCGGTAAAAGTTGGGCTTGAAAGGCGTGACAAAAGGAGTTTGAAAGGACAACTGCCACTCAATTCTTTCATTCATCATTTCCAAAGTCCCACTACAACATGCGTCCTTCAACTTTTCCTTCCTAAAGCCATTTAACAATGCATCTGCCCTACTTCATTTTCCAAAGCCATATACTTCATTTCCCAAATCCATTTCTTTTGACACACAATCAATCCCATCATTTACCCATTGTATTTTCTAAAATCCAAATGCTCTTTCAAAAACTCTACCGTAAAACACAGCTGCCATGGGTAGGAGTGGTCTAGATGCAGGCTAGAGTTGGAAAAATAAATTCTTATGCTCAAAGCGTAACTGACATGGTAGGGGTGAACTTGTCTATTCGAAAAGCTGAGTAGCAATATGTTTTGTTATAATTGTAGAATGACGTGCCAATTAGTTGAAAATAGTTAATAGTGGGGTTGTTAAAGTGGGTTGTAGAGTTAGTTAAGAGTGCTAAGACCATTTTCAGTTGCTCAAAGCGTAACTGAAATGGAAAAATAAACAAATTTCCTTCTTCTCTAATTCTTCTTCTTGGAAAGTGATTTCTCGACACAATCACCCCTATCTTCTACCACATACATTCATTCGTTCCACTTCCATTTAATTCATATTCCATCCAATCCATTACAATTCCCATCCAAGATACACCATAAAAATTACAATTTACATCCAGTCTAAACAAAATTCAAGAAATTACATTCATTCATTCCTCTTCTTGAATTGTGTTTAGACTGGATGTAAATTGTAATTATTATGGCATATCTCGAATGGGAATTGTAATGGATTGGATGGAAGATGAATTAAATGGAAGTGGAATGAATGGATGTATGTAGTAGAAAATAGCATTGACTCTTTCGAGAAGTCACTCTCCAAGAAGAAGGAAATTTGTCTAATTTTTGGGAATTTAGCTTATGTGCTAAAAACCTACAGCACATGTATTGTAGTTTTTTCAACAGTCTAGATTTGATTTTACTCTCTCTCTCTCTCTCTCTCTCTCTCTCTCTCATAAAAAACTTGGAATTAAATCTAGACTGTTGAGCATATGTGTTGCATATGTGCCGTAGTTTTTTTACAGCACCTAAGCCAAATCCATTATTTGGATGATTTCATACATTATTCTTGGGCCATTTTTATACACAACAACTTGTAACAGAATAAACTAGCACAGCTTCTTACAAATGGGCTAACAGCCCAACTACTAAGCTGAATATGGATCCTATCAGACCCATTACAAATAATCCATAGAAAACCTCTAGTGATTAGGACTAACCATCCAAAGTTCACTAGATTGTTTCCACAATGTAATCACGCATGAACATAATTTTCCTTTGGCAAATCACAATAGCAAAACATGCACTAATTGATTTAAGATCCTTTCTATACGTTTTTTACTCTACCAGCTAGATGACAATTCAATTTATACACAATTAGGAGAATGCCGCACCTGAGGAATTTCTGCAACATATTGCCGAGGATTCACCTGCTTGACAGACAACTGACAATCCTAAAATATTCATCACAAAAAAAAAAAAGGTTAGAACTCATCTTCCGGCATTTCTCGGGAACCAAACAGATGATTAGGCAAAGAAGAATTAATACCTTGAGAAGATCGAGCGTGTCGGCGGCCATTCGCCCTTTGCTGGGGAGCCCGATGCGGATCTCGTTCCTCTCCAACACCCTGGCGTCGTCCACCGGCCCATTCACCACCGCCACCTGGGACTGCGAGACGCGGCACCAAACGGTGCGCTTCACTGAAATGTACGAAGAAGAGAAGACGGGAAGAGAGGGCATTGGAGCTGAGAGCATCGAAAGGGACATGGTTGCTCACTTCCCGGAGTATCTGTCGGTGTGTGCGAGAGAAAGAGAGAAGCCAGAAAAACGCCGCCGCTTTTCAATTTGGAAACAAATCAAAGGGCGTTAGGTATATGCTCTGCTGTGTTGCTCAGATCCTGTTGAGTGTAGTCTTTGTCCAGTGAACAGTTCCAACTGTGTTTAATCTGATCCCTTAAAAGAAGCCACGTCATTCAGTGCCACTGCCACGTCATTCACTTAGCTAAAAGATTAATATTAGCTCTATTTAGTTATTATTACTTTTTTTTTAGTTCCAAAAGAGTAGCTTGTAAATGTAACTATTCACGGTAGCATACTAGATGAATAAAATATTGTTTATTTTTCTTTTGTTTATTGTTTCTTTATTTCACATCTTTTCACCAAACATCTTTTATTTCTTCTGAACACTTTTTCACATCTATTACGTCTCTCTTTCAAACACAAAATTTATCTCTCTTGCTCACAAAATTTCTTCACACAGTCCGATAAAAAAATTGAATGCATAAAACATTTATTTCATGAAAACACACGGATGGAAACAAATCAATTGCAATTGGATAAAAAAATTAATGCAAAAAAAAGAAAAATTATTGCATAGAAACATACGGATAGAAACAAATCAATTGCAGTTGGATGAAAAAATTTATTTATGTTATTAGTTTTAAGAATTAGTACATGCATGTGAGATGAATGTCCCTCATATGTGTTTTTTTTTGTTTTTATGGATGATTTCTATATATGTGTTTGTTTTTCTCTTTAATTAAGTGTTGGCAATAATATAATAAAAAAATAATGAAAAATAATATTTTAAAGCAAGTAGAAAACGAAATAGATAATCTGTTGGAGTGTGTAGTGAAAAAATAATAGTTAAAGTAAAGAATTGTACTTTTTCACTAGGTAAAACACATAATGCTGCTGAAGATGCAAAAAAAACATGTTTAAGACAATTTGTTTTATATTAAGCAAATTTTGGATAAATTTCGTACCCCTCAAACTAACACCCAATTGACTTTGTCCCCCTAAAATTTTAATTGTGACAATGTTTCTCCAAACTACCAAAATATTGTTACTGTACCTCACATTGCTAGGAAATAGGAAAAAGATATAAATGCCCTTATAGATTTCTCAATAAGACAAAAGTACTCCTATAAATTTGAAAAAAAAAAATAGTTCTTAATTTTTTTTAAATGAAAATTTTAATTTTAAAAAAAAAAAAGATTAAAAAAAAAAGGTTGTTAAAAAAAAATTAAACGAAAATTTTTAATTTTTTTAAATGATTTTTTCAACTGACATTTTTATTAAAAAACGATTTTTTTTTAATTTTGTTTTATAAAACGATTTTTTTAAAAAAAGAAAATTTTCAATTTTTATTAAAAAAAAAAATCAAATTTTTTTTTTATTTTTTTTTTTATAAAATGGATTTTTTTTTAAATTTTAATTTTGGCCATCCCTTGGAATTTATTATTTTTATTTTTTTTTTGTTAGTTTTAGGTTTTTTCTAGAAGTTTTAGTATATTTTTTTTTTTTTACTTTATTAAGAGTACTTTTGTCATTGGGAGAACATAGACAATTTTTGGTAGTTTGGAGGGAGACATTGTTAATTAGGTGGTAATTTGAGGAGGGTATATGAACTTTCCTCAACAATTTTCATGAGACCAAAAAATAATTTAGGTAAATTATTTTTTGCTGCTTTAATTCCTCACACTTTTAGTATATTGTGAGAGGACTCCTTATGAAGCCCGAATATATGTCTGAGCATGTGGACTCTATAATATACTCTCACAATTGCTTATATGGATAAGCAATTACACTTGATCTCAATTTCACCCCGTAAAGACTTCTATTCACACACACTCTTGTTCTGCACCTCATATTCATTATCTCTCTCTTTATCGCAGCTCCTCATTTTATATGAAAATATAAAACATATTTGTTTATTTTTCTTACGAGCCAAACGCAAAAATTAAAATATTTTCAATGTAAAACATTCTACGCCGAAACAAACAGGGCCTAAGCCGGTTTCCAAATCCATCAAGGAATCGAAATTTTCTTACTTGGGCTTTTTTTCTCCTTTTTTTTTTTTTTGGTAGAATTTAAATATTAGTGCTATACACAATACATTTATATCACATTTATACAACATAAATAGCTACTAAACCTAACATGTCAACATAGTACGATAAAAGTAACGTAAATGTGTGGTATATAACATTTCTCTTAACTTTTTTTAATTCTTTTTCTTTACCCTTTTTTTCCCTTGAATTATGATTTACAAATACCACTACAATTAGAAAAGAGTAATGTTATACACCACACATTTATCTCACTATGCTAACATGACAGGACTACTAAATCCTGTCAATATTATAAGGTAGTTGTGAGAAAAAAATTTAGTTTCTAGCATTACCGTATCTTTATCAGTTTATCTCACATTTATTCAACTATGCTAATGTGACCAAGTTTAATAGCCCTCGAATATATTTGTTTATCTCACTTTGTTCATAGCCGGGCTCCTAACCGGCTGAAAAAATAGACTATAAAACCCTGTTTTTATTGGAGCAAATTTATTTATTTGTTTATTGATTTCAAATTTTCCCACCTGAAGTAGAAAAACTATAAGTACTCCATCAATTTGAAAATAATGAAATTCATATTTCATAGCAGTCCATTCTAAAAATGAGGCCCTTTTTTTTTTTTCTTTTTTTCTTTTTTTCTTTTGCTTTTAGCTTCCTGCTTGTGCCCTTTTTCGTCAGGTGTTAATTTATAAGGGAAAAATATATTTGATTTCTTCAAAGTTTTATCACATTTTTAATTTGGCCTTAAATATTTAAAAATTAATAATATACCCTAACAAAGTATTAAAAATTCACAATGTAGCCACTCTATTAATTATTTCCATCAAATTTGAGGGAAAATGGCTCACGTTCGTTTTTTTATTTAAACTTCCCAAAATTGTCTCATGTTTTTTAGAAAATTTTAAAAATGCCCCCAATTAAATAAACCAAAATGAAAATAAAAAAAAATAAAAAATTGGTAGTTCGGCTACCCCACTCGCCACCCCCAAATTTTGGTTTTTTTTTTTTTTTGTTTTTTTTCAAAAATATAGGGGCAATTAGGTCTTTTCAATCATTTTTGTAGGATAAAACATAAATTTTTAATAGATGAGTCACATTTTGAATTTTTAATACTTTATTAGGGTATATTGTCAATTTTAAAAAATTGAAGGCCAAATTAAAAATGAGGTGAAACTTTGAAGGACAAAGTATATTTTTCCCAATTTATAATTATGCAACAGTTCAAGTCTTCCCAGAAAGATCTTTGCTGCAGGCTAGAGTGTTTCTTTGTGTTGTGTTTGCTTGGCTATGTACTTGTTGGTGGAAAGTACTCTTTTCTTTTCTTTTCTTTTCTTTTTTTTTTATTTTTATTTTTATATATTCAATAATGGGACAAGGGTTACAAAGGAACAAACGAATAAAGTGAGGCGGATTTCCCAACAACAAGACTCAAATAGAAAAGGCAATATAGAGGAAAACACAAACACAAATAGTACCAGTAGGCAATAATTCCAAAAAGGTTTCAGGCCTCTTTAAGGGCCACACAAAGCGGTATATAGGTGCAAAAGGATTTGGTTAGGAGCCCAAAGCGATACGTGCGACAATCACACTCAAGCATTTGTTGCAGGTGGAGTATTGTCAAAAACAGAACAAGAACAATTGGCGAGAAACAAATGCCGGCTACAAAAGTCTCCGCTAAATGAAACAACCACAACTGAGCAAGGAGACGGTAACCTACAAAAAACAAAGAGAGCAGCAAAACATCAAAAAGGTTGTAGAAAAACACCATAAATAAAATAGAAAAACAACAAAACACCAAAAAAACAGCAGCAACGACTGAGGAGGGCGTTGGAGCTGCGAGACCGAGAGGCTAGATGCTGGGATGAGGACTCCATTCATCGGCGTGTGGAGGACACTCGTCGGCGAGTGAGATCCACGCGCCAGCGCATGAGGGCCACACAACACACAAAGGCAGGAGTCGACCGACAACGGCGATAGTGACAGTGATGCGGGAGGCTCAGGGAGCACCCTGGCGGCCGGGGCTGGGGGGAGGGGGGGGTGGGAAGGTCTGCGAGTAGGGCTAACAGAAGCTTACAAATATGGCCTTGGAAAAACCAGATCTCCAAACCTCTACAAACTCGGGAGATTGTTGGCAACGTGGAATGGGAAGGGGCCGAAGATCAGTGTGGCGGTGAGGTTGTTGTTTGGAGGAAACAAAGACGTCAACAATGGGGGAAACAACAAAACCAAATGGGAACGAAAACAAGAGGGAAAAGGAGGAGGGAGGAGAAAAGATCCATCCCTCCTCCCTTGAAAAACCACTGGAGGTGGAAGAAAAGCCTCACAAAGGAGAGGGAAATGCCTTACTCTTTTTTAGAGAGAATGAGGAGAGTCTCTTTCTAAAAGAGATAGTTTTTGAAAAGTATTGTGTTGTTGAAAGAGGTTTAGTGGTTTTGTGCTTGCTAATTGTGGTAGGTGTTTTTGTTTTCTGCAGATTTGTATGCTACAGGAATTTCCTAATAGCTTGGGTTGGGTGAAATGTGTTTGTAATCAAGTGCTTGTCCGTAGTTGAAATTCTTTTATAAGGAATTTCATTCATATAAAATATTTCTGACTTGGCAATGAATAAAAACTTTGCTTGGCTCTTGTAGTTAGTAGATGTGTTAGCAATGACACTACAAAAAAGCACATCATTTTTAGTGACACGTCAATAGTATCGTTTTAGACCAAAAAAAAAAAAACGAAAAAGAAGACACTATTCATTTAGTGATATTTGAATAATGACACTTGCTAAACAACATTAAACAAGGGGTCGAGAATCAGTGATAATGTTGTTTACTATAGTAGTGGCAACAAGGAAAAAAGAAGCCGCCGAGGAAGAGACTGAGAATAAGGGTATAGTGACAGCAAGTAGGGCAACAAAGAGTTGTGGGCAGGGGCGGACGGACGTGTTGCAATGTCCCCCCATATTTTTTGAAATTCTTCTTTTATATATATATATATTTTATAAATTTGTCTCTTAAATTAAAAAATTTGTCCCAACAAAATAATATTTTTATCCTCTTTAATTTTTTTTTTTTTTTTAATTTCACCTCAACTAAAATTAGATCATTCTATTTGCCCCTAAATGACTAGACAGTCTTTCCCTAGTTCATTTCTAACTAGCAGAACTACAATTTGATTTGGATTTTTGAGCTTTTGTGTAGCATTACATCAAGAGTCAAGCATCAAACTAACCTTTGTTGGCAGCCTGGCATCAGGATAAAAATCACATCTTGTCTCTTAAAAACAAAATCAACATTTCCGTGTGATTCAGCTTCTCTCATCTCTCTTCACTTTCAAAACTACTCTACTGTCTCTAGAATGGAAGCGTGCACTATGAGTCTATGACTGAGTCGTGGATCTCTTTTACAATCTTAGATTCATCATCCATTTGACGAAAAATTAAAGCTTGGAAGTTGGAAGATTGAAGATGCTTGTTTATTTTTTCTGCCAGTGTATATCTGCAAGACTGCAACTCTTTATCTCTACTCTGAAATCTGAATATGATTTTTTGGTGAACTGAAACAGTGAAGGCGTGAAGCCCAAAGGCCAAAGCCGTGTGTTGGTGTGTGGTGACTGGTGAGCGGCGTGACTGTGAGCCTAGCCTATGCAAAACTCTCATTTTCTCTCTCAAATATTTGAAAAGGCTTAAAGGCATAAGCAAAAGACTCAAAAGTCTGCCTCGCCAGCACCAGGTCAATGCAATTTTTTTATTTTAATACGAAGTTTCAAGTTTGTCTTTGCTAATTGTTGGTGAATGGTGAGTGACACGACACTTCGTTGTTTGGTGAGTGTCTGAATGATCACATGAGTCTTCCATAATCTTAGAAAGTTTATTTGTTTTGTCTTTTTTTTAAAAAAAAAAAATTATTTTGTTGTTTGGTGAGTCCGTGTTGTTTTTATTTAATTTTTTTTTAAAAAAAAAATTGTTGTAGGTGAGTCGGTGCCTTTATTTCCTTTAGATTTTTGTGAATTTTGGTAGCAACTTAAAAGATAGTCAACTTGGAGAATGCAAATCATTACTACATCCAGTAAAGAATGTGATCTTAAAAATAAAAGAAAAAAAAATGGACTTGTGTGAGGATGTGAGCTTAAAGAATTTCCATTGTCTAAGCTTAGCCCTCAATTGGAATTTTCAGCTTACATGTTTTATAATAAATTGTAAATTGTAATGATCTTATAATATTCAATTGGTAGCTAAGAGTGGAGTTGAGTTACATGACTATGGTCCATGGATGAGAATGGGATGCCAAAAGTATGTGATATGTGATCAGGTTTTAACAATTTTTTTTTTTTTTTTTTTGATAAATAGGTTTTAACAAATTTTGGTCGCATTGTGGTAAGGCACAACCAGTTCCCGAATTTCACAGGCAAGAACGAGGTATCACGCTGAAAGGTTTTTTTTTTTTTTTTTTTGGACCCTAGAGATCATGATTAGTTTATTTTGCTAGTAGTTTGTGTTGTAATGTTACAAACATTGGTCATTATTTCTCATTGTTTTTTTTTTTCCTCTTGACCGTTTGACATCAAGTCTTCTTTATGAATTTTATGAGGAAAAAACTGAATCTATGGTTTGACTGTTTATCATTAGGTTATCTTCATTATTTATTCATGAGTTTTATGAAAAATATTTCATCTCACATTTTCTAGCCGTTTGTCATTAAGTCACCTTCATGAGTTTTGATTTTAACAGTTTCATAGGCTTTAAGAGAAAAAAAATTCATCTTTTATTGCTTTTTAACCGTTGGCTATTAATGGTCTTTAGTAAAAGCAATGAGCTCAATTTTTTTATAAATTGAGCCCATCTACCACATCTAATACTCACTTCTTTGGCTCCAAAAGAAAATGATCGTACAGCATCTAAACCCATTTTTTATCTTTCCAACAACTTTTCTTTTCATAAGCCATTGAGCTATATTTTGGTCTTCATTTTCTTTTTTGGTGTGGATTTGTCTCTCACCTTCCTTGATCAAAGGGTTGTTCATTTGATCTTCGTTACTTGGAAATGCGTCCTTAATGAAGGTAGACGCTATAATCTAATCTTGGGAGGTTGTGTGTCAAGAGATCCAATCGCACCGAGTTATACACTCTTGGAGGCACGAAATCAACCTTTAAGGACAACACTCTTGCGTGATTCTATACCTTTGTGAGATTTTTCCTTGCTCTTTTTTTTTTATTTATTTATTGTATTCTATTTATCTTATTGTATTCTATTTATCTTATTGTTAATTGTTCGGATTAATATTATTTAATATCAATAAGAATTTTTGCACCATCCATTTAATTTGACAACAATCTTAAAGGTTGAATATGGATGCACAAATTCTTGCTGCTGCTAAAGTTCTTCCAGATGCTACAAAAATTGAACATTTTGATGGAAATAATTTTAAACATTGGCAACAAAAGGTTCTTGCAGTTTTAGATTTTTCAAAAATTTCTAGTGCTCTAACTGAGCCTAGACCGGATGAGGAATCTGAAGAACAATCCAAAGAATTAAGAGATTGGGAGATGGCTAATACATCATGTGTGAATACTATATTGAATTATTTATCTAATGAATTGTTTGATATTTATTGTAATTTTACTATTACTAGAGATTTATGGGATGAATTAGTTGGTAGATATGTGATTGAGGATGAGGGTACTAAGAAATTTGCTGCAAGCAATTTCTTACATTTTCAAATGACTGATGAAAATAGTATTACTTCTCAAATTCATGAGTTTCATAACATAGTTGCTGAATTAGCCAAAGAGGGTGATGGTCTACCTGAAAGTTTTATGACCCAGTGTCTTGTTAAAAAATTACCCGACTCTTGGAAGGAGTATAAACTCCATTTCAAACAAAATAAGACTTTCATGAGTCTTCAACAAACCATAGAGCATATTAAAATAGAAGAAAGGAATAGGTCTTTGGAAAAGGTTAACAAAGCTAAGGAAATTATTTCCAAAGATAATTTAGTAGAAGAGAGATCTAGTAGGCCTCCACAACACTACAAGAAATTTGACCATAAGCCCAAAGGAAAACCTTGGAATAATAAGGACCCTCAAACTTCCAGGGGTCCAAATTAAAAGCAATTGAAAGTTCAAGGGACTAAATTGAGAGATTTTGAAGTTCAGTGAGGGTATTTCAAAACTGGTGGAAGTTTGGGGGTCTTTAGTAAAGTTTCCCCTAATAAGAAAAGATTCAACACATCTTATTCTCTAATACAGAAGAAAAGGGTCAATTGTTTTGTTTGTGGCAAAGCATATCATTATGCAGCGGTATGTAAGCAAAGGACTACCAACAACTACAAATGATCAATATCAAAAAACAAGACAAATGTGACGGAAGTGAAAGAGATCATTGCAGCTGTCGTATCCGAAGCTAACATGACTATGGAAGTAAAAAGATGGGTGAATGATTCCGCATCTACTAGGCATATTTGTGGAAATAAAGAAGACTTATCCTCTTACACATCAATAAAGGAAAATATTGAGCGAATAATTGTTGGAGACATTAGATTTGTGCCTGTGGTAGGCAAAGGGAAAGCTCTCTTAAAGCTAACTTCGGGTAAAACCCTTTCACTCTCCGATGTTCTACATGTTCCTCATTTCCGACACAATCTTGTTTCGGTACACTTGCTTGGTAAGGCAGGACTTAAGGTTTTATTTGATGGTGGCATTGTTACCTTAACTAAGCATGATGCATTTGTTGGTAAAGGCTATGAAGATCAAGGTCTTTTTGTATTAAATGTTGCTAATATTATTAATGAAAATTCATCTTCTTGTGCTTACTTGGTTGATTCTATTAATATTTGGCATGGTAGACTTGGACATGTAAATCTTGGGTACATCAAGAAAATGAAAGAAACTGAAATTATTAATTCACTAAGTGAAACCAATATGGATAAATGTGAAGTATGTACTGTGACTAAAATCACTAAAAAATCTTGTAAATCTATTACAAGAGAAACTGAACTTCTTGGGTTAATACATAGTGATTTGGGTGATTTAAAGCACGCAATGACTAGAGGTGGTAAAAAATATTATGTGATATTTGTTGATGATTACTCTAGGGAAAAATTACAGTTTACCCCCTTAAAGTTGATAGCGTTTTTCAATTCGAACACCAAAGTTTAATTTTTGCAATTCACCCCCCCAAAGTTCCAAACTTTTACAATTTGACCAATTGTATCCAAAACTTCCCATATTGCCCATAATTTTTATTTTTTTATTTTTTATAAAAAAATTTAAAAAATATTCGGGTTGGCCGTAGCCACCCCTTTGGCTATCTGGCCATTTTTGTAGCCCCAAATTTGTCTTTTTTTTTTCTTCATAAAAAATAAAAATTAGGGGCAATATGAGAATTTTGGGATAATATTGGTTGAATTGAAAAAAATTGGAACTTTGTTGGGGTGGATTGCAAAAATTAAAACTTTAGTGTTCAAATTGAAAAACGCTGTCAACTTTGGAGGGGGGTAAATTGTAATTTTCCCTTACTCTTACTAAACTTTATTTATTAAGATCCAAAGATGAAGCCTTAGAAATGTTCATAAAATACAAAATTGAAATTGAAAATCGAAAGAATAAAAGGATTAAAAGACTAAGGACTGATAGAGGTAGTGAATATGAGTCTAATCCTTTTAAGGAATTTTGTGAACAAAATGGCATAATACATGAAATTACACCTCGTTATTCACCGGAATCTAATGGAGTAGCCGAAAGAAAGAATAGAACTTTGAAAGAAATGATGAATGCTATGCTTGTTAGTTCCAAGCTACCCACTAACATATGGGGGGGAAGCCATTCTTTCGGCTTGTCACATTTAAGATAAAGTGCCTCATAAAAAAACCGGTAAAACTCCTTATGAACTTTGGGAAGGTCGTAAGCCTAGTTTGAAATACCTCAAAGTTTGGGGGTGTTTGGCAAATGTTATGCTACCTGAGCCAAAAAAGAGGAAACTTGGCTCTAAAACTTGTGATTGTGTTTTTATTGGTTATGCTTGCAATAGTTCATGTTATAAATTTCTTGTTATTAAGAGTGATGTTTTAGATTACAATACTATTATTGAATCTGAAAATGCTATTTTCTTTGAGAATGTGTTTCCTTTGAAAAATAAGGAAAAATTATTGCATGAACCTTCTTTTACTTCTAATGAAATTGTTGATGATGTGCAAGAATTGAGGAGAAGCAAGCGAGCTAGAACGGAAAGGAATTTCGGTAATGATTTTATTGCTTATATTGTTGATGATGATCCAACATGTTATAATGAAGCAATCAAATCTATTGATGCACCTTTTTGGTTAGAAGCTATTAATAATGAATTAGATTCAATTATGTCTAACCATACATGGGAACTTGTTGAGTTACCTCCTAAGACCAAACCAATTGGTTGTAAGTGGGTGTTCAAGAAGAAACTCAAACCGGATGGTACAATAGATAAATACAAGGCACGCTTGGTGGCCAAAGGCTACAAGCAAAAGCAAAATATTGATTATTTTGACACTTATTCTCCGGTTACTAGAATTGCATCTATTAGAATATTGTTTGTTATTGCTTCTATTTATAAACTTGTAGTACATCAAATGGATGTTAAGACTGCCTTTTTAAATGGTGATTTAGAAGAAGAAATTTATATGGAGCAACCCGAGGGACTTGTAATCCCCGGACAAGAACACAAAGTTTGTAAATTGGTGAAATCTTTGTACGGATTAAAACAAGCTCCTAAACAATGGCATGAAAAATTTGACAAAGTGATGTTGTCTAATGCTTATTCTATTAATGGTGAAGATAAATACATTTATAGCAAGTTTAGTAATAATGAAGGTGTCATTATTTGTTTATATGTTGATGATTTGCTTATTTTTGGAACCAACATTAATGTTATGCATGAAGCTAAAAGATTTCTTTTATCTAATTTTGATATGAAAGACATGGGTGAAGCTAATGTTATATTGGGCATTAAAGTTCTTAGAGATAATAATTGTATTACTTTATTTCAGTCACATTATGTTGAAAAGATGCTTAAAAGATTTGAACACTTTGATTATTCACCTATGTCTACACCATATGATTCTAAAATACATTTGATTAAGAATCACAGTGATAGTGTTTTATAAGAGAAATATGCACAAATCATTGATAGTTTAATGTTCTTGACAAACTGTACACGCCCTGATATTGCATATGCTGTCGGTAGATTGAGTAGATATACTCATAATCCTAGTGTTGAGCATTGGGATGCAATCTCTAGATTGTTGAGATATTTAAAGGACACAATTAATTATGGTTTGTCATATTATGGTTTTCCTGCTATATTAGAAGGGTATTGTGATGCTAATTGGATTTCTGATTTAGATGAACTAAAGCCTACCAGTGGCTATGTGTTCACATTAGCAGGAGGAGCTATATCTTGGAAGTCCTCCAAACAAACTTGCATAGCAAGATCCACAATGGAGGCAAAGTTAGTTGCATTGGAGAAGGCTGGAACTGAAGCTGAATGGCTAAGGAGCCTTTTGATTGATTTGCCTTTATATGCTAACCCAGTTCCACCTGTTTGTATTCATTGTGATTGTCAGGCTGCCATACATCGAGCCAAGAGTAAGATTTATAATGGGAAAAGTCGACATATCCGATTAAGGCACAATATTGTGAGGCAGCTTATTGAGACTGGTGTAATATCCATGGACTTTGTGAGGTGACCAAGCCACTAGCAAGAAAGCTGGTGAGTGAAACATCGAGAGGGATATGACTGATACCCAAATGATGACATTGTGATGGATGCCCAACCTCTGTGATTGGAGATCCCATGAATGAGGTTTAATGGGAAACGAAGTCACAAGTGATCATTGTATGGTACTGTCATTCTATGTTATTTCACAATCTTGTTGAGAAGATTATTAATGAGTCCATCCCTATGGTGTAAGACAGTACAAAGATGCAGGGTGATTAAGGATGAGTTTAAAACTCTTAATGGTTCCATAGTCTTTACCTGTTAGGATGGAGTGTTTCCTGCACACACTCTTGATGGATACCATCTATGTGAGTGTGGAGGTGGTGCCGCTTCCTATGAGACTTGGGTAGGTCTCTAGAGCACTCATGAAACCCAGGGGCGCATGGCCTGTATAAGGAGCCAACCCGCAAAACAACTCAATTGTTTTTTCCAATTTTATTTATTTATTATTTTTCTTTTGGAGAAAGTTATGTGGGTGATAAGTTTGCTCAACTTATGGATTTGGTTAAAAGAGTCTAACTCTACCACAATTCATTAAGTTTCTACTTATTTATCCTAAGTGTAGTTAAAACTTTCGGGTACCACATCGATGCATGCTTTCAATCTCCTTTTACTCTAGTGTGTGTAACATGTGAGGGATTGTTGTTATGTTACAAACATTGGTCATTATTTCTCATTGATTTTTTTTTTTTCCTCTTGACCGTTTGACATCAAGTCTTCTTTATGAATTTTATGAGGAAAAAACTGAATCTATGGTTTGACCGTTTGTCATTAGATTATCTTCATTATTTATTCTTGAGTTTTATGAAAAATATTTCATCTCACATTTTCTAGCCATTTGTCATTAAGTCACCTTCATGAGTTTTGATTTTAATGGTTTCATAGGCTTTAAGAGAAAAAAATCATCTTTTATTGCTTTTTTTTACGGTTGGCTATTAATGGTCTTTAGTAAAAGCAATGAGCTCAATTTTTTTATAAATTGAGCCCACCTACCACATCTAATGCTCACTTCTTTGGCTCCAAAAGAAAAGGATCGTACAACATCTAAACCCATTTTCTATCTTTCCAACAACTTTTCTTTTCATAAGCCATTGAGCTATATTTTGGTCTTCCTTTTCTTTTTTGGTGTGGATTTGTCCCTCATCTTCTTTGATCAAAGGGTTGTTCATTTGATCTTCGTTACTTGGAAGTGCGTCCTTAATGAAGGTAGACGCTATAGTCTAATCCTGGGAGGTTGCGTGTTAAGAGATCCAATCACACCAAGTTATACACTCTGGGAGGTACGAAATCAACCTTTAAGGACAACGCTTTTGCGTGATTCTATAACTTTGTGAGATTTTTCCTTGCTTTTTTTTTAAAAAAATTTTTTTATTATTATTATTATTTATTATTTATTTATTGTATTCTATTTATCTTATTGTTAATTGTTTGGATTAATATTATTTAGCATCAATAAGAATTTTTGCACCATCCATTTAATTTTACAACAGTTTGTACTATTGAATATTTATGATGCCATGAGATTTCGAAACGAATGAGTATTTGATAGAGAAAAATTATACAATTTTTTTTATTTTAGTTTTCATTGTTATATTTTGTGGGTTAATTTGATAGGCTTGAATTTATTAATTTATTTGGCATTCCTTCACTTGTTAGTGATAATAAGAAATATAATGAAATTCTAAACAAAAATCTTATACTTCTAGATATTTTTCAGGCTAATTCTTGATCCATAATTTTTCTTAAAGTTAAGAGAAATATGGAAAAGCCAAAAACACTTGATTCATTCTTTAAGAAAAAAGATGCGAGTCAATCAGAAGTTAATACTTGTACACATTTAGAGAGACCTTTAGCAACGGATCTCGAGGCTTTAGTGACTGATGAGCATCCCTCCAAATGTCCAAGAATTCAACCTGAAGAAATGAATGCTACCTTTTTGCAACGTGATCCAAGATTATGTCCGCAAATATGAGAATTCCCTGTTAACATACAAGATGACATTCGACGTGCTTATATTAGAGCCAAACCATGTCAACCCAAGCTTTCAAAATATCCATTTTTAGGAACGGGTAATAATCGTCACCGATTTCAAGCCTCTTAGTTTGAGACATACTCAACTTGGTTGGAGTACTCAGAATCAAAGGATGCTATATTTTTGTCTTCAATGCTATGTTTTTGCTAAGAAACCAACAGGTCGTCCAGGATCAGATGCATTTACAGGGAAATGTTTTAACAATTGGAAAAAGGCAAGCGATGGGATGAATAGTTCTTTAATGAGAAATGTGGGGAAAGATCCAAATTCACCACATAATATTGCCTGATGTGGTATTTTTGTGACCAAAAATATCAATTATAAAAATAACCACTCGCAATAGGACGAATCTTTGTAGGATACGGATATAAAGAGGGTGTCGAACCTCAAGGACTGCAAGGGTTTAATTATCAAAATTAAAAGATCAAAGTTAACTTAATTAAAAGGGGTTTTGATTTGATTTGCTTAAAAACTAAAGTGCATGAAAATAAAAGAGATTTAAAATAAGAGAGAGAGAGTAGGGTATTGACTTCACCTCTATCTGCACAACAATGGTTAATCATAATTAATCCCATAAATTCATTCTATGCATGTTATAAATAAACAAGAAACTACCATATTAAAGAATAAGCATAATCTATCTTCGGTTGGCACGGATCGTCCACCTAACCACTAAGACGCGGTACGACCCGTCTTCCCTAGGTATAAATTATCAAATTCTATAACAGGATACATACAATCAATGAATAAGTGTAACCCATCTTCGGTTGGCACGGACTGTCTACCTAAATTACACTAAACTAGGGTGTAGTACAATCCGTCTTCCCTAAGTATGGCCTATCAAATCCTATTGATCATATGTCAATTAAACCCATTGTATAACCATCATCCTCATAATCACAGAAAACAAGAATGATTTGAGATCAATAAAAGTAAAATACTTTCTAAGACAAGATAAGAATTTCACAAATATTGATTTTGGAATTTAAGAGCAATTGCATTTAATAATTAAGAACATAAATCAATTGTAGCAATCCTCATAATTATACAATCAACATGCATAAATTAAAAATCTAGAAATTAAATACAATCAAACCATTGTGCTTGGAAAGGGCTACATCAATACCCCACGAAGGGGTTTAGCCGCTCATGATCTCCTAAGCTCCAAAGACAATTTACTGAATTTTGCTCTAAGAGGCGGTGTGTCTTTTCTCAATGCTTAGAGGCCTATTTATAGGGCTTAGGAGAGTCCTAGAAGCCCTAGTAATCCTATAAATTTCGGAGATTTAAGTCCAAGTCCAATTAGGATAAAGAAAACCTAAGTCCAAATCGGAATAGGATTCGCCCAGAATTGCGTTCCTATCTTACGGGGCGATTTTGGCAATGTGGCGCTCCGAATTAGGAAAATGCTATTTCACAGTAATTTGTAGACATTTGAGTTAGCTTTCCAGTGCCGCTTGAATCACCTCAATCGGATATTTGATCTGAAACTTATGGCCAAAATACCGAGACATATGCAGAATCCAAAATTGAATCCAATCCGATTTTCACTCCAATTTGAGAAATTCCGAATTAATCCCTTCCTTTATTTGATTAAACTTAGCCACAACATATAAGTCCTCTGTTATGATTGGCTACGCTTAATCATCTCAATGTGTGCTTTTAAGCCCAAAATACCGAGACATATGCAGAATCAAAAATTGAATCCAATCCGATTTTCACTCCAATTTGAGAAATTCCGAATTAATCCCTTCCTTTATTTGATTAAACTTAGCCACAACATATAAGTCCTCTGTTATGATTGGCTACGCTTAATCATCTCAATGTGTGCTTTTAAGCCCAAAATCAATGGAATTAATTGCATCTTTATTTATAACCTGAAAATACAAAAATAAAACAAAAATCAAACAAATAACAATGTTAAGGAATTAACATATGCAAATTAAGGGGCTTGAATGTGCAACATTCGGTGCTTATCATTGCCGTTAAATGTTGTGAGGATCTAATGAATCAGTCAGAGCATATTGACAAAATAGTTGAAAAGCAAACATTACAAGAAACAAAGAATAATCGGCTACGGCTCAAAACTTCTATAAATAGTGTTAAATGGCATGCATTCCAAGCATGTCCCTTTAGAGGTCCCGATGAAAGCTCCGGCTCAAAAAATCAAGGTAACTTCATTGAATTGTTAAAGCTCCTAGCAAGCTATAATGACGATGTTGCTGGACTTGTCTTGAAAAATGCTCAAAAAAATGCCAAATATACATCACCCAAAATTCAAAAGGAAATCCTACATATCATTGCAAATAAAGTGCGAGATGCGATTAGAAAAGAAATTGGGGATGCCAAATTTTGCATTCTCGTTGATGAAGCTCGGGATGAATAAAAAAGGGAGCAAATGGCTATTATTTTGAGGTTGTTGATAAATATGGTTTTATTAAGGAGCGATTCTACATGTTAAAGATACTTCTGCATCAACTTTGAAAAAAGAGATATGTGCTGTTCTTTCTCATTACAACCTCAAAATCGAAAATATTCGAGGCCAAGGATATGATGGAGCTAGTAATATGCGTGGTGAATGAAATGAGTTACAAGCTTTATTTGTTAGGGATTGTCCCTATGCATATTATGTGCATTGAATGGCTCATAAACTACAATTAGTTTTAGTTGCAGCATCTAGAGAAGCCAAGCACATTCATCAATTCTTCCAGTTGGCTTCAATTATTAATATTGTTGGGGGTTCTTCTAAACGTCATGATGGCTTGCAATCTATTCACGCTGTTGAAATTGAAATTTTGGTTGCTTCTAATGCAATTGAGACTAGAAAGGAGGTAAACTAAATTGGCACTTTGCAACGATCTGGAGATACTCGATGGTCATCTCATTATCAATTTGTTTGTAGTATGATAAGAATGTTTGGTGCAACTTGTTCAGTTATCAACAATATCTCAAATGAGGGAGTTAATTATTCTCAACGTGGTGATGCTGAAGCGGCTTACATGATATTAACATCATTTGAATTTATTTTGATATTGCATTTGATGAAAGAAATTATGGGACTCACGAATATGCTTTGCCAAACTTTGCAACAAAAGTCACTAGACATTTTAAATGCCATGAGTCAAGTTTCAACTACACAATCACTCATTCAAAAGATGACAGATGATGGGTGGGAGCCTTTGCTTGCTACTGTTAAATCATTTTGTGAAGAAAATGATATTGATATTCCTGATATGAATGCTCATTACACTAAAGCTTGAGGTAGATCTCATTGTCAAGATGAAGGGTCTCCGACAACAATGGAACATCATTTTAGAGTTGATATATTTACTACTGCAATAGACTTCCAGTTATAAGAATTGAAAAATAGATTTAATGAGCAAGCTGTGGAACTTCTCATTCTTAGCGTCGCTTTAAGCCCTAAAGATGCATACAAATCATTTAAGATTGATGATATATGTAAGTTAGCTGAGAAGTTTTATCCTTGAGATTTCACCGGGCAAGAAAAAATTTGTTTGAAATTTCAGTTGCAGCATTATAAGCTTGATGTGCCAAAGCATCAAGATTTTCAAAATATGTCTACATTATTTGAGTTATGCAGAGGATTGGCAGTTTCAGAAAAAATCAAAGATCTATTCTTTGATTGACAGATTGATTCGCCTAGTGTTGACTCTCCATGTTTCTACTGCAACTACAAAATGAGCTTTTTCTGCCATGAAACTTATAAAGACTAGATTGCGTACTAGAATGGAAGATGAGTTTCTTACATACCATTAAGTAGTTTATATTGAGAAATAAATTGTTAAGAATTTCACTTCAGAGATAATAATGGATGAATTTTATTCCATTAGCGATCGTCGTCGAGCATAATTTGAAGGAGAAACTAAGTTCTTTGTTTTTTTGGATTTTTTTTTTTTTTTTGTACATGTCTATAGCAAAAGAAAGTTCTCTTGATCTTTTCTACAATGATTTTATAGACATGCAACTTTTGTAATGTCGTACAATTTAATATGAAATTAAATTTAAGAGTTCTCATTTTTTATTTAGCATAAATACACACCTATAAAGAAAGACTATATATATCTATATATTTATGTATTATATAAGTCCGTCCTCCCAATCCAAAAATCTAGTTTCGCCCCTGGTTGCGGGTACAAGCCAAAGAGGATAAGAGGGAGTAGACAGTGGTGGCAGCAATTGTGGGCACATATGGCACCATCTGCGCAGCCTTGAGCCTATGGAGATTTCTAGTTTTTGGCTTATTATTTCACTGTTTTCTTTCTTAATTGAATGTATGTGATGAGCTATTAATAAAAGAGTCTGTTAATTGAGGGTAGAATCTGCAATTTTAATTTCCAAATCAAATTTGGATTAATGAAGTTTCTACTCTCAACCAAAAATTGGAAAAAATTCAAACTTCAAATATCAATTGGTATCTTCTTTTCTTTTTTGGTGCATGAATAATGATGTATCCAAACCAAGAATTAAGATTGGTCGGCATTTTATGTTTCCTTGAAAAAATTATTGTCTCCCCATTTGTTTCGGCATAAAATATTTTATAGAAAAAATGTTTTAACAAAATAATTGAGTGTTTCGCTCATCATAAAATATTGGTTAATCTAGAAACATTTTGAGTTGACCAATGAAAATAATTTTCATGAGGCATAAAATGGTTTACACTCCTCATATGTGTAAACCATTCTTTACTGCTCTCCCACACCTTCAGATAGATAATTGTGAATGGGTCTTTTATGAGGCATATATTTGAGATGATTTGTCACATATACATGGACAATATGTTTAGGAGTTTGTGATATATATGAAAATATATGATTATTATTAGTCAATATAATTATATTTTAACTAAACATAATTTGTTGGCTTATTTTTTTATTTGTTTTATATTGTAAATAAAAGTTGATAATTATAGGTCAATATGATGAATGAAAATATGAGAAATATTTATTGATTTTTTGTATGAATTAAACGCCATAAAGTATTTTAAGTTGAACATATTTTTATAATATAAAATATTTTACACTCAAACAAACGAGACGAAACAATTAAAATTGAATAAAGCGCTAGAGATCCTATCATATTTTTCCTTATTTCTTTAACATCTTAATTTTCACAGTTGAAAAGACTTTAAATTATGATATTTGTCTCATGAGTCATGACATTGACCTCATCATTTTTTTTTTTAACGTGTCCACACACGAGAAAAGGGAAAGAGATTCGAACTAGTGACTTTCACTTTATGAGGCGTGGTCTGTAGTCGATTGAGCTACCCCTTGAAGACTTGACCTCATCATATTGAGACAACTATTATTTCTTTCAATATAAATATGGAAAATGATAATGAATCTCATAAACATTTTGATTTCTATCACTTCTTCTTCGTGTAATCGTGTTCTTATTGTAATATATTAATCTTATCTTTAATTAGAAAAAAAAAAAAAAATCTGATCTTTAACACCTCAAATTACACAATGAGATAAGAAAATATTTGCAAACTTTCCATTTTCATGTATAAAATATAATCCATAATAACACTATAAAACATCATTAATTTTCAGGTCAATTTTGTTATAATCTTTTAACTTGACCGCTAAAAATGGACGTGTACATGAATAACCAAGTAAAAAAAAAAATAATAACTTAAGTGTAATGCTATATAATACATTTTTATCATACAATTATCTCAATTAATCCTTATATTTTTTAGGAAAAAATGCAGTTTACCCTCCTGAAGTTTAGAGAGTTTTTCAATTTTAACCTCAAAGTTCAAAAATTGGCAATCTACCCCCTGAAGTTTCAAAAATTGGCAATTTAAACTCTCCATTTAATTTTTCGGTCAAAATAGACTCAAATCTATGATATTACATCATTACCCTCAAGCTATTTTTTTTTTTTTAAAAAAAAATTTATGTCTAATTAAACGGAAGGTTTAAATTGCCAATTTTTGAAACTTTAGGAGGGTAGATTGCAAATTTTTGAACTTTTGGGTTAAAATTGAAAAACTCCTGAAACTTCAGGGGGGCAAACTGCATTTTCTCCTATTTTTTACTTTTAACAATAATTGATCTAAAAGTTAGTTGGGATTGTAACTGTCAACTTTGTTGACAGTTATAGGATACAAATATAGTTTATAGCATTAATGCTTAAAATATGGAGTAATGCTATTGGTAGTTGTTATGCATTGTCATACAACCATGATGCTATGACAATAAAAATCAACATTTAAATCATGAATAGCTCGTAAAAAATAAAAGGAGAAACTTCACAAAACCCTTATGAAACTTCTACTCGTTTTGACTCAACTTCAAAGTCTAAAAACGCTCAATTAAGAGTATCAAACTGTCAATTTATTTAAATTATCCCATTCTGTTAGAATTTTTTGTTAAATCTTGTCAAAATAAAAGTAGAAAACTACCTCTTCCTACTTGTGTGACAACAGTATAAAACAATAGATTTTTTGTTGAGAAATGATTAATGTCAATATTATTTTCATCTCATCTTACAAATCAACCATTAGATTTATAAACTTATGTGGATTCCATATAAGCACGGGTAGAACCACCTTAAGGCTTCAAAAAAATAAATTTTTTTATAAAATATACCCTTTAAAATTAATTTTTGCCCCCTCACAATTTTTTATTTATTTTTTAATTAAATTTGCCCCCTCAAAGTAAAAATTTTTGTTCTGCTCTGCATTGCACAACACATAAATCAATGGTGAATTCCATAAATTTAATGGTTGATAAATTAAATTTGTTGGAGAATATTACAAAATATGGATAAATTATTTATCTTTTTCGTTTAACATTGATATTAGATTGTTGTTTTCCAAATCTAACAAAAATGAAGGTGGACATTGAGGTTTTAGCCTTAAAAAAAGAAAGGGGAGATAGGGTGGAGCAGTCAATCAACCTGAAGTCGGAGTGGAGTCCTTATTTTGTAAACCCAAGTTTACAAGGCAAAGCCCCCCCCCAACTCACTTTCTTCCTCTCTCTCTCTCTCTCTCTCTCTGCGATCCCAGAAACCTCACTCACAGCTGTACCCACCAAATCCACCAAGCGCCGACAAAATAAGCCTTCTCTAATCTCGAAATTGTTAATCTTAAGATCCAACTCGGTGTTCTAACTCGGTATCAGAGTGCTAAGATCACCGAGTCAAGAAGCAGCGGATTTCCATTTCATGCTCCTCCCGGTGGGGGTATGATAGAGTCACCGGTGGTGGTGGAGGCTAGGGTTTTGGTTCTTCTGAGCAGCCATGGCGTCGACGACCACTCTGACTACGCCGTCGAGCTGGCGCGAGGGCATGTCCTCTGACAACATCAAGGGCCTCGTGCTTGCTCTCTCGTCCAGCTTCTTTATCGGCGGCAGCTTCATTGTCAAGAAGAAGGGCTTGAAGAAGGCTGGCGCGTCTGGAGTCAGGGCAGGTATCGAAATCTGCTCAACTCTTGGCCAACTTTTTAGATTTCCGTTATTTCCAGGGTGCTCTCAGTAATTTCCGATTTTATCGAGATTGGATTACTTATCAAAACAAAAACAAAAATCGATTTTGTTGCTTGTTATACTCTTCAGATTTTAGTTTGAATCGTGTAAAAATAGGAAAATGGGTGAAGTATCAATGTAAGTAGGTTGATTAGGTCAAGTTGGCTTGGAAAATGCTGTGGTCGTAATTGATCATTATGAAAATAATCTCTGTAGAGTAATGCTATATACCGCACCCCTATTCACTATGGTGAGGGCAGTGCTCATCCATCTTTGGATTGTGTTTTTTAACGGCTGATCCAAGAGCTGGTGGATACTGCCACATCAGCCCAGTAGGATGGGATGGGATGGGGGGTGTAGTATATAGCATTACTCAATCTGCCTATGGTTCAATTTTTCATTATTACTGAGTGTTTGATTCATTTTTCTTAAGTTTTTAGTGGTAATGAGTCTAATGACACCAAATGGTTGAATGGAAAAAAATTACTGCCTATTGAAAAAAGCCTGTTTATGGACTTTGTGATGGGTTGATGGGACATGTAAGAAGCCTGTGTTTGAGAAATTGTGATTTTGCATAGTTTTGATTGCTACCTTTGGGATATGTGGACTTGGATCTACTAAATATCATAAATAAGTTGGACTATTACCGCTGTGAAAATCTATTTAGTAGAGATTTCTAACGTAAGAATTTATAATTAATAGTACAATTGACTCCGTGGACTATAATTGGAAAGGAATAGGGAATTCCCTGACCTATTGATGTGGTTAAAGTAGAATTTATAATTCATGGGGCATTTCATTTTTTGCCGACATCCAGTTGTGTGTTTGGTAAATGGAATTGCAAATTGAGTTTTCAAAATTCAGGTCCTCATCACAATGTTGGACGGACCAGTGACTGAATTTAGTGTTGTGTTTTTACTATCTGATTGCCATGTGGATGTGCATTGATACATGTAAATATGTAATAGAACAGTATTGAGGGTTTGGGAGTCTTGTTACTCTTGTTGAGTGAAAGTTTAGGAAAGTTGCCAATTTTCTTTTTCATGTGTGCATGGCCTGAATGCTTGTATTTTGCTCTAAATGGGTTGATGGTGTATCTTTTCAACTACTTTTTATATTACCCTTTTCAGAGCAGTTGCCATATACTCATGTCTGTCTTTAATATACACTGGTGCTAGTGGGCTGGATGTTGCATTATTTAGTGTGTGCATGCTCTTGTCTTTGGATATATTTTTAACGGTAATGTTGTGTGTAACAGGTTTTCTTGAAATTAAGTTATTTGATGTTTTCAACAGGTGTTGGAGGCTATTCTTACTTATATGAGCCACTATGGTGGGTGGGCATGATAACAAGTGAGTTTTATTTGATTCCCTTTGGTCATTGATCAATGACTAGATTTTCTGTTCAACTTCCCCTTTGATACACTACAATTTATGATGGGAATTAACAGAAAATAAATTGTTACCCATAATAAAAGCAAGGTATTGTTTGTTCAATCAGTTGGTTTGACTCAGTGGCGGAGCCACTTGAGGCTGGCACCCCCAAAGCCTCTTTTTTTTTTTTTTTTTTTTTTAAAATTTGCTGTTTTCCTACCCAAGTTCCACACGGCACTCCCAAAAAAAAAAAGAAAAAAAAAAATTTCTTCTCTCCTACCTACGCAAGTTACCACTCGGCACCATAAAAAAAATTTTAGCGGCACCCCCAATATGAATTGTCTGGCTCCGCCACTGGTTTGACTTGATATATCCTTGCAAACAATATATTGGGTACCTAAAGACTTTAGTTTATATGTACCAACTCAAAATGATACAAGCATCCACAACATGCTATGTCTAAGTTCATTGATCCCTTTTAGCTGCTGGAGCACTGGTGACAGACATGAGGGTGAAAATAAAATTTAAAGAACAGGGTTGAAGATAAAATCCTCCAAGGAACATTGAAGAATATGGAGAAAAGAAATTACTTTCTTGTGCTTAGTATGTCTCAGCAGCTTCTACTGCAAATCCTTACAGAACAATGAAAATGAGCTTAAAGGTTCCATTGTATAATCAATGAAAATAGGGGCATATATAATATCTCATTCGTTTGTTTTTTCCTTTCTGCAAAGAGTGATGTGAAACGAGATATGTTTCGTCACTAAGAAATGGAAAGCTGCCTTTTGTTCCCTTTATATTTTTTCAATTTTGTTAAAAATTGAAAAAAAAGAGGAGTTTCCTAAGTTTCTGTCTGTATCCCATGACACTGGAATATTCTAAATGCACATCTCTAAACCAATTCTGAAATCCAATGGCTGGTTTACATGGCCATTTCTAGCAGTATTTGTGAGAGTTTCTTTTCAACCTAGCGGAAACACATTTTTATATGTTCTAACTTTGTCCAACAAGGGCAATGGGGTTGGATTACATGATTTATGTGTACTTCCTGTGTACATGCCATTGTAGTAGGTTGGTGTTTCTCTTATATACTTTCTATGTACATGGGTGTATCCTCTATTTTTTTAATGAAATCATTTACTTACCAAAAAAAGGTTTATGATTTTAGTTAAGAATTTCTCATGGGAAATTGCCGTTCAACAGTGATCGTTGGTGAAATTGCTAATTTTGCGGCTTATGCATTTGCGCCAGCTATACTGGTCACTCCTCTTGGAGCTCTCAGCATTATTATCAGGCAAAATTTTTTTTCTCTATAAATAAAGTCTAATTCTTTGGTGCTTGAGTGCTGACTATCATGCTGTCTTGCAGTGCTGCACTTGCACATGTTATTTTACGGGAGAAGCTTCATATTTTTGGAATTCTTGGTTGTGTTCTTTGTGTTGTGGGTTCTACGACAATTGTTCTACATGCTCCCCAAGAACGTGAGATTGAATCTGTGGCAGAAGTTTGGGATCTTGCAATGGAGCCAGGTAATTGATGTTTACTGGAATTATTTTTGTTAATTGATTAAATCATTCTAGGCTTTTCATGTTCATATATCCTTTGACTCTCTCATTTGGTTAAATTTGAAACTTATATTTTTTTTCTTCATCTTTTTTTTTTTTTTTTTTTTTTTTTTTTTTTTTTTTTTTTTTTTTTTTTTTTTTTTCCAGCTTTTGTCATGTATGCAGCTTTTGTCATAGCATCTGCATTTATACTTATATTCCACTTTATCCCACAATACGGACAGACGCACATAATGGTTTACATTGGAGTTTGTTCCCTTGTAGGTTCTTTGTCGGTATGTATCAATATTTAAACTCTATAATGTGTTTGCTTTTCCCAAGTCATTATCTTCTAAGTTGTTTTATTATAAGGGTGCTCTTTGACAGGTTATGAGTGTCAAAGCACTTGGAATTGCCTTGAAATTGACATTGTCGGGAATGAATCAACTGATTTATCCCCAAACTTGGGCATTCGGTTTAGTTGTAGTTACTTGTGTGCTTACCCAAATGAATTATTTAAATAAGGTAACAATTATCTCTTTTCTACCCCTACCTTTTGTCTTCTTTCATATTTTTTCATTTATTTCAGTAGTTTTTGTTTTCCCACTTTTATATTCTTCAGTACCAAATTTTTCATGTTCTTATGTATCCTTTCATTATGACTTATGAGTGGAGTATATTACTATGTTCCCATTAAACTTATGCCTTTTTCAAAGCTTTCAAACATGTATCCTATAATATCTGGTTGCTTCGGGAGTAAGGAAATGAAGTGAAATGGGTAAGCTAAAATCCATCTCATTTTCAAGCTCGTGAGGGGCTATGCTTCTTAAGTCATAAAGACTTGATGTAACAAAACATTGGAACATGAATTATATTCCCATAACATGCAATTTTGGGTCTTTGTCAGGGATAAGCAGTCATCTTCAATGCTTACAAGGGACATGCCTGCCGCAACTCAATTTTCTACATTTGGACTGTCATTCCAAATTATCTTTTTTATCAGCTGGCCTGATAGTGACCTTTGGCCATGATTGAGGTTTTCTTTAGAAAATGGATTTCAATATTGGATGGCTGTGGTGTTGGCAAAATGTCTCTCTTCTCTGTCTTTCATAATGTTACCTTTCAGAGGGCTTTATGAGGTGTTCCAAGAACTTGACTGATTCTGGAGGGATGATCTCACTGATCTGTTATAGTTTCTTGTTAAATGTGGGTTAAAAAGAATAAAGGTTGGGTAAAGAAATTTTTTATTAGTGTAAGAGATCCAAAAGGAGATTTCAGTCTTTTTTTTTTTTTTTTTGATAAGTAGATTTCAGTCATTTTAAGATGCCATGAAGCAAAATAAGGGTGCGGGTGAAGTTGTATTTAAGAGGATTGTTTGGACTAGGCCAAGTTAAGTATGGAGAATTAGATACTTGTAACTTGTCAGTGATGGATAGGGTTACTTTGCATAATATAGTTTGGAAACTTTTTTATTTTTTTGATAAGTAATGTTGTATATAGTTTGGAAACTTGGGAAGAGCAAAATAGATTATTGAACTCGATTAGACTGGTATTATATGTGATTTGGCAAAAGGTGGACATTTTGAATTGAATAGATTGTGATGATTGGGTGCATGGATATCTTTGCTAAGGATGTCTTGGTGGGTGATAAATCTTTCTCATGCACCTGTGCCAACCTTTGCATTTTTGGTAGAATCTTTAGTGCGATGGGATTCCTTATTTGTTTGTATGAACCCAAGGTGGTTTCTCTTTGGCTGCACATTGTATGGAGGTTGGTAGGGTATATTTGTCCCCCATGAACTTGCAACTTGCAGGTTTTGGAATTTGGCTTGGTGGAGTCTCTTTTAATTAGTGTAGTAATATGGTGTATGATGGGCCAGCCAGATAAGGGTACTTGGAGATACCAAAATTTTAGATATTTTCTCGCAACCATTGGCTCACAATATGGTAGGTGATGCTGGAGGAACCATTTCCTGGAACTTGTTTCATGCTTTAACAGGATTTTCTTGCTTTATTATAATCCTGAATGTATGTGCACCTTGTACGAAGGAAATGGATTTTCCCCCTACTTGGCTTTACATTCACAAATTTAAAACTGCTCTTTGGACTATTTCCGTATGTCTTGGGGCCAGTGTAATACTAACTTCACTTTAGTCTAGCTGAGTTCATGGCATTCTTGATATTGAAGTAGGATTAGTGCCTTGAAAAGGACTCAATTGTGGTGGTTATTTTCTGATTGCTCTTTCATGAGTTATTGGAACTAGAGAAATTATGGCTATGTTTGCCAATGTACTGTATTCTTTTTTTGTATTCAGCTTGAATTTTCACTTTTTTCAAATACATTAACAAACTACTCAAAATAAAACACTTCTCAAAATACATAACACTTTTTGTAAAATTGTATTCTTAACCTGTAGGAATATTTTGACAAACAAGTGTCTTTAACTTTTGTGAGGTAGAAGCTAACTTATTATTTAAAAAATTAAAAAAAGAAAAACGATTAGAGTGGCTGTGTGGCCACCCTTCCGAGGGTGGCAAAGTTAAGCCATTAGGAAGTGGGCTGTAACACCCCTGCTCCATGTGATATGATATTGTCCGCTTTGGGCCAAGCTCATACGGTTTAATTATTGAGTTTACCCCCAAAAGGCCTCATACCATTTAGAGAGAGCATATTCAATATAAACACATCATCTTTTTTACATCCAGGCAATGTGGGACGTCACAATCACCCCCTATTGGGACCCAGCGTCCTCGTTGACGACCCTCATGGGCTTGTGCACGCTCTCCCCATCTCATATCACTTGGAGCAGGGGTGTTACATATGGTATCAGAGTCATTGCCCAGCCTGAGATTGAGAAAGTGTGCACAAGCCCATGGGGTTGCTAGCGGGCACTCGTTGGGACGCCAAGAATAATTCCACTAGGGTCGCCAGCGAGGACGCTCGTCCTAAGAGGGAGTGATTGTGGCATCCCACATTGCCTAGATATGAAGATGGAGATGAGCTTATACGTATACTTAACACTCTTTATGATAACAACACGTTTTAAAGCCGTGATGGTCATAATTCCATTAGAACTCCGCAGTTAAGCAAGCTTCTGCGAGAGTTGTACCAAGATGGATGATCTCCTGAAAAGTCTGGTTTGAAGAAGCCAAAAGTGGACAATATTGTGTCATTTTGGGTTGGGGCGTTACATGGGTGTATGCTAAGCCCATAAACATACTAACACATTCCTAAGAAGATTTTCCGGATTCCCTTAATTTTTGTTTTTTTTTTGGTACTGAAATCTTTATCCCTTTTATGAACACCTTACAATTTAGCAAACTAACCTGTACTATAGAGTGATTAATATAAATAATAAGTGAATTGTTAAAAGGTCTTTGAGCATTTGAGGTATTACATGCTGTCTTGAGATGAATGACCATTGGAGTAGCTGCATTTTAGTATGAGTTCATATTGGATTGACTCATCTGAAGAAGTAAGGGTTTGATCTGCAATTGCATAAACTTTTACTAAAATTCTTGAATGTTACCATATATTTCTCTTCATATGAATATTTAAAAGTTATTTTATTCACTTTTTTGGTCCCCTGTTGTTTGATAGTTACTATTTCATAATTATTTATTTGATTTTTTTTCTTTGTTCGATGCAGGCTCTTGATACTTTCAATACGGCTGTCGTATCTCCCATATACTATACTATGTTTACATCACTTACTATTTTGGCTAGTGTCATCATGTTTAAGGTATATTCTTCTTTCTGATCAGTGTTATCTGAACACTTGCTTTTATTATTCACTTTATCTATATGATCTGATCAGTTCATCATATTAAAAATGTCTAATGTGAAAGCCCCTGTATTATATGGGCATCCGTTGGTGTTGGTCATTGTTCAAAAACCTTGAATTTTTGAAACTAAGCCCTTTAATATTTTCTTTCTCAATTTTTTTTTTTTGTTTAAATTATGAAACATCATAAAATTGGTCATCAGATACATGAACCGAGTTAATTGTCTATGGAAAAAATTAAGTTTAAGTGACATATTTGTAGGGAGAAACATAGGATGTTGAAAATTGAGAATGTTGCTTTCAATTGAAAATTGAAAATTGAGAATGTTGAAAGGGGTTGAAGCTTTTGCCTTTTTGGGCGAGGAAGGATAGGATTTCAGGGCTGAGGCTTGAGGTGGAGTGGGCTGTGCAGAACTATTTGGTAGGGCTGGTGGATTTGAGCTGCTACCCATGTTGTGGGCTTTCCCGCAAGCCCATTTATGCTGGGCGGAAAGGCTGGGCCCTTAAACTTAAGCCCAAGGCTAATTTCTTGTTTAAACCCATTTCTAAGTCGGGCTTGGGTTTTGATAGGAAGCCCACATCCATGGTGGGCTTGGATGCATGGTTCTCTGGATCTGGTCACCCAGCCCAACTTTGGTTTGCTGATAAATGCGCAGGACGAGGGTAAGGTGAGCGTCTTCTTGCCTTCGCAGTCTGCCCAAAACACCTCGCCAGTGATGGTTCTGTTTTCGGCAGACATTGGGAGTGGTCCGGCGTAGTCTGGTGACACCGGTGGCTCTTCTTCAGGGGTTCAAACTACTGTTTCGTTGATGGCAAAGTCTAGGGCGCCTCTGTTTCCGATGGAGCCCAAGCTGTTGTAGAGACTCTTAGAAGTCGAAGGACGGCAGAGGAATGCAGTTGGATGAGAACTTGATTGCCGAGGCTGTGGCGGCAATCAGTGTCCTGCCGGTTTCTTTGTTGGGTTTTCTCTCTTCGCGATTGGTTGTGGCTGTTGCCTAGTCTGTGCCGGCATCTGTAAGGGGTGCGGTCAGGAAATCCTCTCCGATAAGTTTTCTCTTGGGAGGTTTCCTTATCCCGAGCGCTTCTAGTGTGGTCAAGAGTCCTTTGGTTGCCTAGCCTTTGTCTAGTGGCATTGGGAATGGTTCGTCATCTTCGTTTGGCGCGGGTGGGTTTGCGCCCTCAAATTAGTGGGATGATGGTCTTGTGGGTGAGAAGATGCTGGGCTTTTGTGCCCTGCCGGGTGGTTTGTCTGCAGGGGGCCCTTCTATGGTAATAGGATGTTCCCCTCAGTTTCTGCCAAGTATGTCCTGGAGGGCTCAGTGGCCTTCTTTTGTCTCTAAGGTGGGTGAATCTTTGATGGGGGGTGAGCTTGAAGAAGGGGGGTTATAGGTTATAGGTTACCCTGAGGTAGTGCAAGATGCAAGTTGTGTTATCACACTGGGGATCTCTTACGGGGGTGATGAGAGAAGGGTTTTCTGGATTTCTTGACTTTAGTTGATGAGGGGCAGCGACAAGTTTTCAGTCTTTGCTTCTAAACCAAAAGGGAGAAGGGAGCTTAAGAATTAGAGTGCTCAGTCAACTTTGATGATGCTAGGGGAGTTGACTCTAGCAGGGGCAAAGGCAAGAGGGCTCTTGCTGTGTTGTATTGTAGCCCGTGGTTTTTTGCGGGTTTTGGGTTTCTGTTGTGGGGCTCTTGGTTTCTTTTTTGTCTTTTGGGTTTTTGCAGGTGTTTGTTTGTTTGTTTTTATTTTCTTCTTTCTGTTTTGGTGTCCTTTATATGTATGCTTAGGGGCGCCTGATGCTTTCTTTAATGATATTTCTTTGCTTACCTATCAAAAAAAGAAAAAACTTATACTCTCCTTCTAATAACTTTTAGGATTAGTGAAAATACAATCCAGAGAAGGAAAGGTCTGCAAATAAAGAAGTATAACCATGCGGCCTTTTATTCAAGATATGCAATTGGACTTTGGTTCACACCAATTTTCTAATAGGCATGTCATAGACCATTGTTATTTCCTATGAATTGAGGCTATTCAACTTTAAAATCAGTGCTAATTCCTGATTTTTGTTTGGAGTTTCTGTCATATGTAAACTGAGCCGAACTCTTTTGTTATTCCTTAATCAGTTGCACTTTGTTTTAGCCTCATTTATTTTTTGTGGGATTCAATTTGTATTTCTTAATTCTGGGTCTCAAAAACTTTGAACTCAAATTACCGAGTGAACATCTGATTCAAATTTGAGTTTTATTAACCAACGGGTGAGCTCGAGTGGTAAGTTACTTGGTCCTGTTGCCTTATCAAGCATCAAGTTTAAAGTTCGACTCCCCTTGAGTGCAAACAATTCTTTGGGGTTATGACCGCAAGCGAAAGCTCGAGTTTTACCCGACCTGTGTGGATGGGGCATTTTGCATGGTGTCTCAGGAATCTAGTCGATACCTGGTTATCCCAAAAAAAAAAAAAGTTCTATTAAACAACTAAATGCACCAAAATTTGAATATAAAGAAAGAAGAGTGAGAAGCTGATAATGGTGCTCCTTTGTCTATGTTAGTGTAATAAAGGAGTATTTGCATGACAGCCCTTGCCCATGTCATTGTAGAAAGAAAAAGTTGGGCTGCACTCTTGGAAGTATTGTTCTTTCTCTGTTTGTTAGACTTTGGTCTGTAAGCTGTGACCTATTCCATTGTGGCACAGCTTGGTAAAATCTTTTGTGCCAAGCAGGCCTATGTTGCTTGCTTGTTATGTGTGGCTTCTGCAAATCTATCATTTGTTTAGACCCAAAGCCGCCACAGGTCAAGGAGGATTTTAGTCTGGTTCTTGTAGCTTGATTACTTGTTTAAAGGCATGGTTCTGTCTAGGGCCGGTAATTTTGACACGACCCGACAACCCGACACGAACACAACACTAAATTAGCGGGTTTGGGTTTACATTAAACGGGTTTGGGTCATAAACGGGTCAACCCATTTATGACCCGTTTATGAGTGTTTGGCGGGTCGTGTCACGGGTCACCCGTGGGTGACCCGCCAGACCCGTTTACTATCTAAAGGAAAAAGTGAAAAAACGCAGACCCTCTCGGCTTGCGTTTCGAATCTCCAGACCCATTTGTTGCAGTCTCCACTCTCCAGCCAAAGTCCAGATCCAGACCCTCTCAGCCTCTCCTAGTCCACCGCCGCCCCTCTTTCTTCCTCAGTTCTCCACTGCCGCTCTCTCTCTCGCCGTCCCTCTTACTTTTTCCCGCTCGCCGGTCTCTCTCTCTCTACTCTCCGCTCGTTGCCAAGTCGCCGACGTCGCTGTCGGAGGAATTAGATGCTCGATCTGAATCTCCAAGAAGACAACGGCGAAACAAGGGTGACGACTCCTCTACCGTCTTCTGCTGGGGAAGCTTTGATTGAAAGAAACTCGGCGATGAGCCTGCAGACTGCTGCTTCGCAAGAGAAGGGTTTTGGTAAAGAAGCTGCGTGTCCCTTCCATATTGCCAGGGTGCTTGATGAAGAAGCAGACAATTCTTTGGCTAAGGCAGATACACTTCCCCTCAAGAAAAAGGATTTCTTTTCGTAGAAAGGAACCAAATAAAGAAGACATGGTAAACGGGTCGGGTCGTGTTGACCCGGCACAACCCATTATTTTAAACGGGTCTCACGGGTCGTGTCGGGTGACCCGGGAAAATTCCTGTGTTCGTGTCGTGTCGGAGGGTCCAACCCGTTTATTAAACGGGTCGTGTTTGGGTATAGCTTAAACGGGTCCCGGGTACCCGCAGGTCGTAAACGGGTCGACCCGCGGACCCGTTTTGCCAGCCCTAGTTCTGTCCGTTCCTAGCTCTCCTTTCTATTGCCTCATAGGTTTCTGCCAATGGTCTTTGGTCCAATTGGCAGCTCCTTCGTCAACTCGTCCAAAGAGGTCACCCATACTAGACACTTAATTGTGGAGTTTTGACGGGATTCGGTGCATTAGTATTGTTATGATTGCAACCCCTTATAAATAAGAAGTTACAAATTTAACCCCATATAGATGTGCGAGTTGTATTTACCTATCCTCCTGCCCCTGCGAAAAAAAAGGTGTGTTGATGGTAGTTGGTTAAGTATAGTTTTTGTGGTGATAGTTTGAAGTTTAATGATCTCCTTTGTCATGGTTCGGTCCATTCTTTTCTCTCCTTTCTATTGCCAATGGTATTTGGTCCAAATGGCAGCTCCTTCCTCTACCCTCTTATAAATTACAGACTTAATTCTGTGTGTGTGTGAGTTCTGTTTTTACCTAAACCAACACCCAAACACCCCCCCCCCCCAATAGGATTGGTGAACTTCATTAACCGCCTCATCACAATCATTGGTAGAGCACCCTTTTTGCAGCTGTCCAATTATCACATATCGCCTTCAAGGCGCCCCTCTCCTCAGCCTTTTCGTTAAGGAATTATGGGACCGGATCTATTTAGATCCATTTCCCAATTTAATTTTAGTCTTAATTTCTTGCACTATAATGAGTGTCTTTAAGGTGTTTGGTCGGTCCTCCACCCCCTCTTGTGGTTTTATCTTATGTTTGCTATGGTTATCAAAAAAGTATACATACCAC
>NC_081541.1:27007949-27057550 GCF_901000735.1 Corylus avellana | reverse complement strand
TCCCTTTCTCAAACTAACACTCAATTTGCAATGTCCTCCCCAAACTAAAGATTGCTATGCACCCACAAATGACAAATATATCCTAAATAAATTTTTGATTGCCAAGGTGGCTTTAGTTTAGGTCAGAGTGTGATTAAGTTAAAATTTTGAAGATGTTTTGCAATCATAAGGGTTTAGGTAAGTGCAAGAATTAAAAAAATATGTTTAAATTGTAAACCAGCATTTGGTAAGTTTCCTTGATACCAAAAGAAGTTTTGAGTTTGATAGTTCTGACTGCTTTATCTTTAAATCTACACCCCCTGTCCATTAAAACCTTTGACTTTAATCAAATTTGTGTATATATCTGAAGTAGAGCTACATATTGTCATTTAGAGGAGGGAAGAAAGAACTAGGGTGAATCAGACCCAATGTCCTCCCCAAACTAAAGATTGCTATGTACCCACAAACGACAAAAATATCCTTAATAAATTTTTGATTGCCAAGGTGGCTTTAGTTTAGGTCAGAGTGTGATTAAGTTAAAATTTTGAAGATGTTTTGCAATCATAAGGGTTTAGGTAAGTGCAATAATTAAAAAATATGTTTAAATTGTAAACCAGCATTTGGTAAGTTTCCTTGATACGTTTTCAAAAGAAGTTTTAAGTTTGATAGTTGTGACTGCTTTATCTTTAAATCTACACCCCCTGCCCATTAAAACCTTTGACTTTAATCAAATTTGTGGATATATCTGAAGTAGAGCTACATATTGACATTTAGGAGGGAAGAAAGAACTAGGGTGAATCAGACCCACATCTAGAGTCAACTTAATGAGAACCTATCATGTACTTAAGACATGAACATACAGAATCTATTAAAATAGTTTTGGAGAATGTAAGGCCGGTCACTGATCCAAAAATAAAGGTAGTTAAATTGAGGAAGATTGTTGGCATTGGTAACTATGCTCTTAGGCGTTGATAGTTGTAACCTTTGTAGAGCCAAGAGTACAGGTGTGGGAGAATGAAGATTGATGATATAAAGATAGTGTAAAAGCTGGCTGTTGTTCTCTTTGAGTGGTTGTTTAAGGAAGAAGGAATTTTGAAGATAACTTTGCTCATAAAATGAAAGAAATGCAAGTGAAGAATTGAGAAGTCCATGTACGATATGATTGATGTACATCAATATAAAATGAAATTCACATAACCGGTTGTGAGGCTGCGTTTGGTCTTTAATCTTTCATATGCAAAGCGTTGAACATAATTTGTCACTCCAAATCTAGCAATCTTTCCAGACTCTTTACTGTACTTTACCAGATGTAATTTTGCTCCATCTCCCTCCACCCCTCACCTCTCTCTCTCTCTCTCTCATGCACACACTTGTTTTTTTTCCTTATCATTTGTTTCAATTGCTATTCTTCTTGAATAACAATAGTAATCTTGCTTCTAATTATGTAATGTTAGATTAAGCTGATGTACAGAGAGTAAATATTTGTACTCTATGTACAAACTATTTTTTTTTTCCGTGTCATTTGTTTCAATTGCTGTTCTTCTTGAATAACAATAGTAATCTTGCTTTTAATTATGTAGTGTTAGATTAAGCTGATGTACAAAGAGTAAATATTTCTGATTTTGTTTTGAATAGTTTCAGCTCCTTTTTTCCCTCCTGGTTACATTATTGACTCATTTGCATTTATCATGTGATGACAACAAAATGATGAGATTGAGTAATTTTAATTTGCTTTCAGGACTGGGATAGGCAGAGTCCAACCCAGGTAGTCACAGAAATGTGTGGGTTTGTGACAATCCTTGCGGGGACTTTTCTTCTTCACAAAACGAAGGATATGTCTGATGGTATGCTCTCTATTTAGCACAACCCTTCACTTCAAATGATGATAGGTTACAAGGGTCCCGTGGGAACTTGGTGTGGTTCATGACTTTGAATTAATGGATGATTTTGTGAAATCGTGTACAGCTTTGTCAGCGTCCCTGTCGATGCGACTTTCTAAGCACTCGGAAGAGGATGGCGTTAATGGAGCTGAAGGCATCCCTCTAAGGCGGCAGGAATCCACGAGATCATGATGTACGTATCTTTGCTTTGCCAGGCATAAAAACTTTCGTGCTTTTTCTGGGGAGGGATCTTGCTGATGAAACTTGTATTTTATCAAGCTATCCATCTGGGTACACGATCATGTTATTCTTGGATGAAGAGAGAGAGAGAGAGAGAGAGAGGAAGAGAGAAATGTGAGATTTTGATTTATCTTTTCCTTTCTCAACCATGCTTTCAGCTGTTGCATTGTATACGCATTCTCTCCCCACTTTGTGCTCATTTGTTATATAGTGTATTCTAGTTCAATTTTTCCAAGGTTCGATGCTTTTATTGCCAAAATTTGATGTTTCTCTCTCACATTTTCTTTTTTTGGGTGTGGGTACAGTAGAAAACAACAACAAACAAAGAAACTAAAAAACCAAACAAAAACAAACTAAGAAAGCGATAAAGAGACCGGGGATCCTTCCCACTGGTAATAAGAATCAAGAGAGAAGGAAAGGGGTTAATAGGGAGAGGGGAATGCAGCCAGAAAAATTTCTGGCCGAGGCCTAGCGTGCTGCATAATGGGCGTAGAAGTTTGCATTTTTGGTAACTTTCCTAGCTTTCAAAAATGAAGATGCTGGTATACAATCAATAGTATTTGGGATAATAGAAGAAATCCGCCAATCTTGAGAAATGTTAGGTTGTGGAAGAGTTAGAATAACTACTTGTGAATCACCTTCCAAAAAAATTTTACCAAGTTGGAGCGTAGCCGATAAAGATACTGCCAATTGAGCTACAAGGGCTTCCCATAATTAGGCAAATAGGTCGGATTGACTGGAGAAATCATCCGAATAATAGAGCTATTGGAATCCCCATAATTAGGCAAATAGGTCGGATTGACTGGAGAAATCATCCGAATAATAGAGCCATTGGAATCCCAGCAAACCGTTGTTTGAACAGAAAAAGAATCTCGAATAGCTGTATCAAAATTAATTTTGAACCAATCATTAGGAGGAGGAATTCATGATTCTTCTATGAAAGAAGACCGATTTTTCCATGCATGAAAACGCTCCAAAGCAATTTTGTTGATATGGGCAGGGATAGTACGAGCATCAACGATTTTGCCATCATGAAAGGCTTTATTTCGGTAGAACAATAAAAGATCACATGCTACTGAGGCAAAAATTTGGAATTTATGATGGTCAGTAGGTGGGATGGCTAGAGACAAACCCGGAGAGAATCACATTTATCCAATCAACCATTTTTATAAAATTCAGTGATGAGGAGTCAAGAGGCCAAAAAGAATTTTTCAACACAACTCAAGCAAAAATGCAATTGAAAAAGAGATGTAGATAATCCAAGGCAGTGTTGCATAAGGGACAATGGCTCTAATAAACTCTTAAGATAAAGTGAGTTTTGAGATATCCTAATGAATATTTAAAGGCCCTCTATATTCGATTAGCTATATTTTTATCTATATCATTTAAATATTATTTTTTTACTCTTTATTGGGAAAAAGTTATTGGGAAAAAGAGAAAACATGTGAGATAAACAATAAAAAATAAAATGGCTCCCTTAAAAAATGCTACTACATTTAGCTTTTTTTTTTTTTTTTTTTTTTTCGGCTCTTCCAATCAAATATCAATTTTGCATTTGTTTTTTTTTTTTTTTTGGCTAATCCAATGTAGGGTTTTTTTACAAATCTGATTAACCATTTTAGATAAAAGTAACATTTGACTCTTCCAATTAGAATGCTCTTAGCCAATATTTTGGAGATAATCTTGCAAATAACATTGCACAGACTGATAGGCCTAAAATGATTCACAGAAAAAGGACCCAACTTCTTTGGGAAAAGAGCTATAAAAGTATGATTTTGTTCTTGCAGAAGATGATTTTTAGAGAAAAAATCCCAGATACATTGAAGAACCACATCTTTCACAATGTACCAATATTGCTTGTAAAAAAGAGTAGTGAAACAATCAGGTCCAGGAGCTTTTGTTGCCCCGAGGCTGAAAAGAGCATTGTAGATTTCTTGTTTCGATGTAATAGAACATAACACTATATTTTTCTCTTCAGAAATAGAACTATCAAATAGAGATAGCATATTGTCAGAAATGATTGAATTTGAAGAGGTAAATAAAGTTTTGAAATGATTCGTAAAACAATTACCAATAGCATTTCGATTAGAAATCCAAGCTCTAGAATGAACCTTTAGAAAATTTATAGCATTGTGCATTCTCTTAATAAGAAAAGAGGTATGGAAAAATTTGGTATTTAAATATTTGTATGTCAGCCAAATTTCACGAGATTAATTTTTTCATAGAAGTTCATCTTTTTCCAAAAGATCATTGAGCTCTATCTTGAGTGACAATTCATCATTATGATTCTAGATAGAGGGAGAATCTTGTTGAATAACATCTAGCATTCTAAGAGTTGCAGCATTATTATTTTGAATATTACCAAAATGCAAAGAATTCCAATTCTTGAGCGCAACTTTTGTAGACTTCAACCTTTTTATCAAAATGAAAGCTAGAGAACCATCATAAAAATAGTCCCAAACCATTGAAATAATAGACTCACAAGTAGGATCTTTTGTCCAAAATTCCTCAAATCTGAATGGACGGGATAAGGTGAAAGAGTCCATAGAAGTGTTTAATAAGAGGGGATTATGATCAGAAGCATGGGCAGGCAAATGGTAAAGAGAGAGAGAGTTGGAAATTGATGAATCCAATTCGTAGAAGCTATGCCTCGGTCCAATCTTTCTTTAATATAATGATGCCCCTGCCTATTATTAGACCACGTGAAATAATTATCAAAGAACCCTAAATCAACCATACCATAGGAATCCATAAAAGAACGGAACAAATCAGTAGAAGAACTTGCAAAAGGACGTCTACCTAGTTTTTCAGATTGGTCCAAAATCATATTGAAGTCACCAATACATAATCAAGTCCCAGAAAATTCTTTACCCATAGTAGTAAGAGAATCCCATAATTTAAATTTATGATTACTATAAGGAGAACCATATATACAAGATAATATCCAAGGTTTATGAGTAGGATCAGAGTAGCACCAAGCATTTATTGTATTCACATCAACAAAAAAAACATTCAAGTTCAACACCAGTACGCCATACCAACAAAAGTCCTCATTTAGAACCAGAAGAAGGAACATGGGACATCAAAAAGAAACCTAGCCTATTCAGTATAATAGAAGCATCATACGGTTTAGCCTTAGTTTTTGAAAGAAAAATTACATCAGGAGAATGCTTTCTAACCTTGGCCCGTAAACTACGAATTGCGGAGGCACATGTTAAACCTTTGCAATTCCATGTAAGAAAAATCATATTTTGGGAGGGGGCCTAGGTAGTGTTGTGCCAAATACCCACCTAAATTAATAGGCAAATACTTGATAGATTTTACTCCCAAGTGCACAAGATCAAACAATAGTATAGCAGGCAAATACAAGATCATTCTCACGAGGATTGGTAAATTATATTTAGAAGTAATTTCCTATTTAATTAAACAAATAAAATTCAATTGTCACGATTAAATTTAATATAAAGAAATAAAATAAAAGATAAACTAAAACTAAAAAGGATTAGGGTTTTGATATCCACCACTAATCAGACTAATTAAGATAACAATATGCCAATGCACCAATTATATCGGTATATCTAATGTTTGCCAACCTAAGGGCATGTGTGTCTACTCCTTAAGCTATTGATTTCCCTAAGCAATGAATTAGGCATGAGTGTCTACTCTAATTCTTTTCTTTCTTAAGGATTTAACATGGGTGTCTACTAAGTTGTTCTTTAAGAAAGCATAAATCTGTGGAAATCGATAAACACACGAAACCTAGGGCATGGGTGTTTACTCCCGGTTCCCCATGTTGATTAACCCAAGAATCCGGCGTGGATATCTTTTGTTACTTTTATTAAACACAGGACTCGGTCATCCAAATTGATTTAACTAACTAGTCTATACCACATGTATATGTTGGCTAGACAAACACATATGGGGAATACAAGATAACATGTATTAATTAAGTTAAATACACCAAAATATAATTGTAGCAAAGGCGCCAATATTGCAATCTTAAAAAGATATGGCTAGGACTTCAATCTAGCCATAAATAAAATATAAACTACATAATAAAAATAAAAGGTAGAAGAGAAGAAAACCCAAAATCTTTTTGATTTAGCTTTCAGTTCCTTTCCAGAGCTTGTACCTCTTTTCTCCACACCTATTCTTAGAGGCTAAGAGGTCTATTTATAGGCTTTAAAAGTCCTTGTTACACTACTAAACCTAAGAAATTCGTAGGGTTTTATTCCTATTACAAGTGGGACTTGGAAAACCTTAATATGGAAAGAATAGCAATCTAGCCACCTCTGATGTGTCACCTGCACACAGGTGCAATTGATCGCAACCCGTGTGCGCTCGATCGCACGTCTGCAATTGAGCCTCTTCTGTTGTGCGCTCGATCACGCATGGCCGATTTGCTGCTTGTCTTCTCTAGTAGTGCACTCGATCGCAGGGAACCTGTGATTGATCGCACTGTCAGGGGCTCCAACTTTTCTCAATTTCTCTCTTTGAGCCAAAATCTTCCAGATTTACTTCATTTTCTTCCAAAAGCCTACAAAAGCATGGAAAACACAAAAATGAACTAAAATAACACAAATTAACAATATTAAGGAATTAACACACATAAGTTTAAGGGCTAAAATATGGATATTTTGGCACTTAACACCCCCCCAAACTTATATATTGCTAGTCCCTTAGCAATACAAAACTAAAAACAAATGACAAACAGAAAACAAAAAGATAAATCCATATTTCGTGGGATGTATGATTGCATTTAGCATATGCAACAAGCTTTTAAACCCCTAGGAATTCCCTAGAGGATGAGTGAAGTCTCGTGAGGGTTTTCCAGGAATGTTACCCACAAACATCATGCACAGTTCATGTTATTCCAAAAATTAAAGCATTACATTAAGATCATGATTTTCATTCATTAGCAAGCTTAAAAAAAATGAACTCCATATTCACAATGAATTGGAATCTCAAAGTTCAATTACTTATAAAGGACATGCTAAAACATCACAAGTTTGAAAACAGTGTAAGGTGATCTAGCACAAAATTATGAGGCTTCCAAATCTTTCCAATGTGCAATGTCTCCATATCTCAAAGTTCACTGAAATCCCTATTAGAATGAACAACAATGGCATATTTCTTTTTTTTCTTCTTCTCTTTTTTATTTTTTATTTTTTTATTTTTTATTTATTTTTAGTCAGGTTGTGCAATGTTTGGTTCCCTTAAGCTTTCTAATTGACCCATATAATGAGTGTTAAGTCAATGACTCTCAAACCAGATGGTTTTAAGGCATTAGGTGTAAAGACACCCCTAGGACTTACTAACTCGAGTCAAAAAGGCTACAAAACCAAACTAACCATGACATCAATCAAATCAAATCAAAAAATTTCACCTTTTGACGTGAACACTCAATGCTTTGAGGCAAGAGGTTCAATTACTTAGTAAAAAGCTTATCAATGCTATTTTTTTTTTAATCATATATGTATATGCCAAAATATCCATCTAATAAATCATCTAGTTTCACCGAAGACAAAGAAACACATACATTAGACTTTATGTCATACCACACAAATTATGTGCTAATGTGCTTGTATAAGATCAGATCAAACATGTGAATTCTCAACTGTCCTAAGCAAGTAACCAAACTGAAAAACTCAATTATCAAATCATGTGTTCAAAATTTTAAGCTCACCAATGAAATCAAATCCCAATTCTTAAGATTAACCAAAATTTTAGGCAAACATGAACATGCATATATATATATATATTTTTCACAAACAACAAAAATAAAATAAAATTGGGAATTTTTTTTTTCATAAACAATAAAAATAAAAATAAAATAGAACTGAGACAAAGTGTATGTAAAATGTCTCCCATACCCTAAACTTAGATTATACATTGTTCTCAATGTGTTTATAACATGGAAAGAATTTACCCGGGAAATGGACAAACTGTTTGGAATAGTATGGCTCATAACACACCCCAAAACTTGAATTGAAGCACACTTGTCCTTGCAAAATAAACATTAAAACAAATAAAAAGGAAACAAAAACAAAACTAAAAACAAACATAAAGATAAATTGAAAAACAAATAGAAAAATAACAGGATAAACTATGGGGTGCCTCCCATGAGCTCTAAGTTTAACGTCTTTAGCCAGACGGTTGTTCTCCCCTTATTCTCTTATTTCTGTCTTGAAGAAGATGGTCCAAGATTGGGTATTGTTTGGGATGGGAATCCACCCTGTTTTCTTTCACTCAGTTCCTTAGCCATTTGCCCCAATTGGACTTCCAATCTTTGCATAGCTTGCTCGGTTCTTTGTATCGCTTGATCAGTTTTTGCATTAATTTGTCTTTGATCATTCATGAATTCCCGTACTGCACTCTCCAAGTCATTCTACTTTGATTCTTGGCTTGGTTGGCTTGCTTGTTGGTAGTTCCTTTACTGCCCTTGATGGTTTAGAGTATTCTGATTGTTACTCCATGAAAAATTAGGGTGGTTTCGCCATCCTGGATTGTAGGTGTTGGAGTAGGGATTATTCTTGGGATGATAGTCGTTCTATCCCACATAATTTACTTGCTCTTGATTTGTGGATGAGTACAAGGGGCAAGTCTTAGTAGTGTGATCAAATTGAGAACATAAAGCACATACCTGAGGTTGCACGGCTTGTTGCTAGGTGAGGCGTTTTGAGCATTCATGGCTTTGACAATCATATCCAACTTTCTTTCAACAACAACCATTTGATTTGGGGGGTCCTCCACTCAGGTTCACTTCATACATACCCTTGCTCTTTACTCCTTGCCTCCCTTTGGATGAGAATTGTTGGGAGTATTCACTCAAAGTCTCAAAGAGTTCTATGGCTTCCTCACTGCTCTTTTCCATCAGCACCCCTCCACAAGCTGAATCAACAATACCTTTGTTAATATCATTTAAACCTTTATAAAAAGCTTGTACCTGATCATCTTGAGGCATGTTGTGATGTGGACACTTAAGAAGCAGCGTATTGAAGTGGTCCTATGCTTCAAAGAACAGATCTCCATCTCTTTGTTGGAATGATTGAATCTCCTTTCTAAGCCGTCTTGTCTTTTGAGCTGGAAAGAACTTCTTGAGGAACTTGCTGGACAACTCTTCCCAAGTATGAATAGATTCTGCAAGCAAAGAATTATACCACAACTTAGCATTGTCTTTTAAGGAAAACGGGAATAAGACTAACCTGAGCCTTTTCGGAGTTAGGCCTTGAACATGCTAAAGTTTGCAGAGATCAAAGAACTCTCTGAGGTGCAAGTTTGGATCCTCCGTAGCTGTGCCCCTGAAGTTAGTCAAGGCATTGAGTATTTGCGGGGATATGTAGTAATTGCCTTCCACTTCCGGTTGATAGGCTATGCATGATGGGTGGTTGAGGTTCTTTGGGATGAAAGACTGCTTCATGGGCCTTCGCAGCGGCAAGTTTTCTGGCAGCTCTTGCATTGTCTCCTTAACTTCTTCTTCTTCTTTTGCGTCGGAATTGTCTTTATGCACTTGTTGAATGGTCCTCTCAATTTCTGGATCAAGTGGAAAAATGGTTGAGGCTTGAGATCGACGACCTTACATAAGAAGAATTTCCCTTGTGGTCGCAGCAGATTCAGTACTACTGTGCGGAAGTCCAATGGAATTGCGCTCAATCACAGGTTCATGCACTCGATCGCACTGCGCTCGATCACACTTGGTTTCCGCTCGATCGCAGTAATAGAATGCCGGGTTTTGCAAGCTGAAACAGAACAGAAACAGAGAAGTAAATGGACAACTAAAAAAAATTATTTTTACTCTTTTTTTTTTTTTTTTGATAAAACAGAAAAAAAAAAAAAATTAAAATAACTAATTAAAGGAAAATAATCCTAGACAAAATTTTGACACAATCCTCGGCAACAGCGCCAAAAACTTGTTGTGCCAAATACCCACCTAAATTAATAGGCAAATACTTGGTACGTTTTACTCGCAAGTGCACAAGATCAAACGATAGTATATAAGGTAAATACGAGATCATTCCCACGAGGATTGGTAAATTATGTTTAGAAGTAATTTCCTATTTAATTAAACAAATAAAATTCAATTGTCACGATTGAATTTAATATAAAGAAATAAAATAAAAGATAAACTAAAACTAAAAAAGATTAGAGTTTTGATATCCACCACTAATCAGACTAATTAAGATAACAATATACTAATGCGCCAATTATGCCGATATATCTAATGTTTGCCAACCCAAGGGCATGGGTGTCTACTCCTTAAGCTATTGATTTCCTTAAGCAACGAATTAGGCATGAGTGTCTACTCTAATTTTTTTCTTTCTTAAAGAATTTAGCATGGGTGTCTACTAAGTTGTTCTTTAAGAAAGCATAAATCTGTGGAAATCGACAAACACATGAGGCCTAGGGCATGGGTCTCTACTCCCGGTTCCCCATGTTGATTAACCCAAGAATCCGGCGTGGATGTCTTTTGTTACTTTTATTAAACCCAAGACTCGGTCATCCAAATTGATTTAACTAACTAGTTCATACTACATGCATATGTTAGCTAAACAAACACATATGAGGAATACAAGATAACATGTATTAATCAAGTTAAATATACCAAAATATAATTGTAGCAAAGGTGCCAATATTGCAATCTTAAAAAGATATGACTAGGACTTCAATCTAGCCCTAAATAAAATATAAACTACATAATAAAAATAAAAGGTGGAAGAGAAGAAAACCCAAACTCCTTTTGATCTAGCTTTCAATTCTTTTCCAAAGCTTGTGCCTCTTTTCTTCACACCTATTCCTAAAGGCTAAAAGGTCTATTTATAGGCTTTAGAAGTCCTTGTTCCACACTAGTAAACCTAGGAAATTCGTAGGGTTTTATTCCTATTACAAGTGAGACTTGGAAAACCTTAATATGGAAAGAATAGCAATCTAGCTGCCTCTGATGTGTCACCTGCGCACAGGTGAGATCGATCGCAACCCGTGTGCGCTCAATCGCATGTCTGCGATCGAGCCTCTTCTATTGTGCGCTCGATCGCCCATGGCCGATTTGCTGCTTGTCTTCTCTGGTAGTGCACTCGATCGCAGGGACCTGCGATTGATCGCACTGTCAGAGGCTCCAACTTTTTCCAATTTCTCTCTTTAAGCTCAAATCTTTCAGATTTACTTCATTTTCTTCTAAAAGCCTACAAAAGCATGGAAAACACAAAAAGAAACTAAAATAACACAAATTAACAATATTAAGAAATTAACACACATAAGTTTAAGGGCTAAAATATAGATATTTTGGCACTTAACAGGTAGATCCGTTCCCTTAGAACTTGAAACCTCAGAAGATATCCCCATCATCTTGTTGAGCTTTAGAAGAACTCCTGCTTCCCCTTGCTGCCCGATAAAACCTTATAGAAAGAGTTGGATTCACAGCCTGAGCATCTATCATAGTTCTAGCTCCAAAAGTCATGGAAGAGCTACTGCCAAAAGTAGAAGAAGTATTTCCAAAAGCTTGCTATGGACCCAGAGAAGTGGTTCAAGCAAAGATTGAGAACCACTTCCAAAATTGGGAGAGCTTGCCCTTGGAGATGTCTGCATGGCTTGAGCTGAAATCTGATCACCCATAGCAGAAGACAAGGAGCTATGTAGAAAGGCCGTGAGACCAGGTGGAACCAAACACTTGAGTGAAGCCAAAGAAATTGCTGCCATTTCTATACTTGAGAAAGAGTCGAATTGAGGAGTAGTAATTGGCTTTGATTTTTTCAGAATCCCAGGAGGAACTTCACCAATATCCACAAAAAAACACCCGTTTTTTCTTGTATTTGGCCATTAAGAGCAAGTTTGGTGCTAATGGAGGAGAAGGTGTATATGGGAGATGAGAAGTAAATTGCAGGAGAGAAGAGGCAGGAGGACGAAAGGGACACATTGCAGGAGGGGGTGGCTTGGTGAGTATGGATGAAAACGTGCGAGATTACGAGGGTGATGGGTGGATTTTCGGCTTGGGCTGGGCTTGGGATTGAGGGTAAACAGTTGGGAAAATCTAATGGGCCTAGAGAAAACTTGAGTTTGTGGGTCAGTAGGCCCAATGGTAGATATGGGTGACATAGACAAAACATGCCTAGAGAAAACTTGATTTGGTGGGTCATGAGGCCCAATAGAAGATGTGGGTAACAGAGGCAAACCAGGAGGAGTAAACATTGGCTCAGATATTTCTTGGATATTTGTGATTGTGGAATCCATGTAATAAAAAGGTGCATATTAGGGAAAGGGAATATCTGAAGCATTAATTAAGAGATGTGGGAGGTTTGAATTTAAGGGATTGGCATTAATGAGTGGTGCCTTACCTTTGTCAATCATTGCTTTGTGTGTCGAATTTGGTGTAGATGTAGAACTTGCATCTGTTGACGTGGAAGAAGGAGAACCATAGCAGCCCTAAGGCAAATTGACATTTTCATGAGAAAAATTTGAGTCTTGCACAACAAGGATCGAGATCCCGACAATGGGGAAGAAATTGCCCACAAATTTTTTTTCAAATCCTAACCATTCAATGTCATCTAGGGGTCCATATTGAACCATGTGTTCCACTATTAACAAAATAATAAATTATTATTTAAATTTTAAAAATAAATAATAAAATAATAAAATAAAATAATAAAAATTTTGGGGTGGCCGACCACCCCATTTTTACCATAAGGGGGTGGCTCGCTCACCCCAACTAAGAGCCGATTTGCTGCCACGTCGCTGGAAACACAACCACCGCCCATCGCCCATGGTACGCCCCTCTCTTTCTTTCTTTCCTCGTCTTTCTTGTTCAGGTTGGGCAGAAGAACACTCTCCCTCTTCCTTTGGTTTCCCTCTTGCCCAGACCAAACCCGAGAGAGATATTCAGAGGAGAGAGAGAGTTGGAGTTAGAGAGAGAGAGAGAGAGAGAGAGAGAGAGTTGGAAAAAAGGGAGATCGAGAGAGAGACTGTGAGGAGGAGAAAAGAAGAGGAAAAGAGAAAGAAGAGGGGTTGTTTCCCTCTTGCCCAGACCAGATTCGAGAGAGATATTCAGAGGAGAGAGAGAGAGAGAGCTGGAGCTAGAAGAGAAAAACAAAAGGAAGAAGGAGAGTGTTCTCCTGCCCAACCAGAACAAGAAAGCGAAGGAGGAAAGAAAGAAAGAAAGAGAGAGAGGGGCGTATCGTGGTGGCCGGGTCACCGGCGATGGGCGGTGGTTGTTTCCGACTACGTGGTAACAGATCGACCCTCAGTTAGGGTGAGCCGGCCACCCCTTATGGTAAAAATGGGTGGTTGGCCACGCAAAATTTTTATTATTTTGTTTTATAATTTCTTTTTAAAATTTAAATAATAATTTATTATTTTATTAATAGTGGGACACGTGGCTCAATATGGACCCTTGGATGACGTTAAACGGTTAGGATTTGAAAAAAATTTGTGGGCAATTTCTTCGCCATTGCCGGGGATCCTAATCCGCACAACAAGCTGAGAATATGGCATCAGGATCCCCGACTATTCCTTCAAAATTGCCAGTCGATTTTTTTGTCAATCTAATATTGAATTTTATTTCAACCGTTTGACGTCATGCATCCCACTTCTCAGCAGGGTCATTTTAAAAAATAATATAAATAAAACAATTAAAATTGAAAAATTAATTTATCAATACGGTGTGGTTGGCCACCTATTTTCCCCATACTGGTGGTCAAGTGCCCATGTGGGGGTGGCACCACCCCCCCAGGCTACTTTCGAACTCCTGGGTGGCTACTGGCCCCCAGATACGGCCGGGGTGCAGTTCCTACCACCCCTTATTATCGTGGACGGTGGCCTACCACCCCCCCTATGGGGAAAATGGGGTGGCCAGCCACCCAATATTATTAAATTAATTTTTTAATTTTTAATTATTTTATTTTATATTTATTATTTAAAATATAAATAATATTTTATTATTTTCTTTTGAGTAGGACACGTGGTGATATTTAGACGGTTGGATGGAATTCGATGGCTGAGATTGACAAAAAAATCGGCTGACAATTTTGAAGGAATAGCCGGGGATCCTGATCCGAGAATATGAGTTACGTGGAACAAGCTGTAACCGAGTGGACTCACCACCACGAGAGGCTATTCCAAAAGCTTCATAATGAATACCTTGCCCCTCTGACGACAACCCTGAACCAGAAATCATCCACAAAAGCGGTTGAGACAATCCTTGGGCTAGAGAAAGATGTAGCTTTCAAAGAGATACCATATTTTGTATGAGGAATTGTAGATGGTGAAGTAGGGTAGAAAATCATCTTATGGCCAATGAGTCCATAGAGAGTGCAATAATCTACTAGCCTCTCATATTTAAAACTAACCCACAATGGGTCTTTACCAGGACAAGGAATGTGAAAGCCCGGAATCAAAGGTTTTGTAGTGTTTAGATCAACCTTAATCCGTAAATATTGCCTACAAATGAGACCCACTGTGGAACAGTTTTCCACCTCTAGTAATGAGCCAAGGGCTTACCAATCATAATAGCATTACGTGTGGTCATATTTTGCATGGGAAGCCCATGAACTTGGACCCCAAGATGGACAAAAAGCCAGCACAATTTCATTAATGGCTAAAATAGGAGACTAAGGATGAAGAAGGAGAAGAGAACCTCTTATATTCCATGGTCCTTGTGGAAGTATACGCTCCATGTGACTCCTTTGTGGAACAGCAAATAGAAAAATGTTTGGAGCCATGACTTCAACAGCCAAAGGTGCAGCAAAACTCCAGGCTGAAGCTAGAGTAGCCCTAACCAATTGAGAATTAATTGGTTTCAACTTGAGCAACCTACCCAGGATGGCAAACGCTTCTTGATTGGAGGAGCTTCATCAAGACCTTCGAGTTGATCCGGATTATCCCATCCCATGGCTGTAGTTTCCTCAATGAGCACTTGAAGAGCATCTTGAGATATGGGGATGTCGGCCATAATAGTAAACCCAGCTGAGACAGTGACGGCAAAAGGAGTACAAGACTTTGAAGAAACAGGAAAGGAAAACCTTTGAGAGCAAACAGAAAAAGAAAGACAAATGTCTTTTAGAATAGTCTCACCAAAAGGAGAGAAAGAGAGCTCAAAACAGAGCGAGAGCTCTCTCACATTTTTGGTCATGCAATAAAGCAAGTAAAGAAGTCTCAGTTGTCAATTTATTCAGAAGTCAAACCGTACAAAAAAAAAAAAAAAATCACATGGTAGGAGACATGTTATTTTTAAAGGATGGTTCTTACAAACCAAGTGTATAAGGAATTTATGTCTTTCCTAAAAGAAGAGTGAGTTTGCCCTGATCTTTTCAAAGACATGTTATTTAAAAGATAAATATAAAATGACCAAGAATTGAGACATTGCTCTCAGCAATTGGTAATGCAATAGCAACTTCTTCCAGGAGGTTCGTCTAAATATTTTGACTTACGCTTTTTGCCAGTTTAGACAGGAGAGCAAATTGCGCAGGCTCTGAGATTTGACTAATTAGTGAATAAACTCTTTGAAACATACATTTTTGAGAAAGATCATGGCAAAGGAAAAATATGAAAAATTTGTTTCATAATTTGAGAATAGATGACAGGAGAATACGTTTCCAATGAGGTAGCTCAATTAGTTGGGTGTCACGTCTCACGAAGCACTAGTTCAAACCCCCTCTCCTCTTGTGTGGACATGTTAATATATATATATATATATATATATATATATATATATATGAGAATACAGTGAACCCTCTAATAATTCATAGATTTTGAGGGAAACACGTCTTCACTAACTTATAGCAAATTCAAATTTGATTAATACTCATCCTATCTACAAATTAATGTCTTACATCTAACATTTACATCATAATTGCACAAGTGGGAGTTATACAAGTAAACTATTACCATTAGCTATATCTTACATAAAATAAAATAAAATCACTTGGGCAAAAAGAAAAAGAAAAATAATCTTGAAAATAACTGGTTGCCTCTTTTCTTAAATATGAAAAGAATTAAAAATCAGATCATATGTACAAACAAGCACCAATCAGACACGTAAAAAGTATCCCACCAAAATGATGTACCGTTCAACAGTTAGTAATACTAATACCCATCACAAAATTTCTCTAGCATTTTTGTTGAGATGATAAAATCATCCCCTCACCACCAAGCACTGCATTTAGTTTGGAATCGGTTTCTCACCATAAGCCTGTGTGAGAAACTCCAAGAATTAACTCACCACATCCAGTGTTGTGGTTCTGCAGCATTTGCCCAAAAGATGGCATAAACAAAGAGCTACACGAGCCATTTTTAGTCTAAATTGTCAGATATGGCTTTTACTTGGGCTTTTGCTTCAAAAGGTCAGAGACAGATGCACAGTGTGTTGACTTATAATCACATTTCTCGCAGCAGGACTGCAGCAATTCAATAACTTTAAGGCACCTACAGCATTAACACAATAGCATCAAGATTACACAAATTGAGATTTTAACTAATGCTTTAATATCTCAATACATGATGAGACAACCTATTGGGAAATCTACTGCATGCAGGTTCAGGTGACACAGATAACTCTCAAAGCTGTAAAACATAGGCTAGAGGGAAAAGTGGTAAGATGATACTAAAGTTAGGAGAAAATCAAGTTCCATCAAATTCAAAGCCACAACCCATAAATACAGTGCCAATAAGTACAATAAGTACTCCCTAAACTTAGATTATAAATATCAGTGCAACGAACACAATGTTCTTGGTCCTACCACTTGTTTTTTAAAACAAATTATAAGTAATTCCTGGTCCTACCACTCAATCAAACACTTCAGAAAAGAGAAGTAACAACTCCCTTGAACAGTTGAAAATTGAGAAAACTATCCCTCAAAGGAATAGGAGAGGAAGTAAAGTTAAAGAGCATGAATCTATAACCTTTTAAGAAGCTGTTTAGCAAAGCTTTTGTTGATAACAATCTTTTTCATGTTTACTTTAATCATTAAACTACCAAAACGAAGCTAGCCATATTATTTCATGCAGGAAAAAAATGCCCCTAGAATGCTAGACAAGAATTCAAGTTTGAGAATGACCAAATAGGTCTAACTAGTCCTTGATAGCTTCGGTTGAAAAAGTAATAAGATCTTCAATCTAAAACAACTGCAAAGTTTGTGAAATGCAAAACCCAGATTATGCTTGACATCAGATTATTAAGTAGAAGCAGTGTCAAAGAAGTCAATAGAAGGGTTGCATGAGAGTTTTTGAATAAAGTCCATCATAATGGATGTGTTTGACCCTCATCATGAATTATAACATACCATGAGAAGACTTCAAATGTGAATAAGGATCCAAATCAATTAGGGTAAACTACATTTTGCCCACTGGTGGTATAGGACAAGTTTGTGGTTTAGAAAGTTGCACATTACTCACCTAGATCAGCCCTATTAGCATCCAAAAATTATGCTATTAAATATAACAGTGAAACCAACAATAAAAAAATTGTGTGGGTAAACTGCTACCTTTCATTATTCTAAATCATAAATTGATAGATTGTCGCCTTTTCTTGAAGCGCATGATTTGCAGATACCAGTTTTGAAGGCAGATTTTGACAAGCAGTAACATAATGGACCTCAGGCGGGTAATGTGTCACTTTTCATACCACATGTTTGCAAACTTAACTTACCCCATACAACAGGTGGGCAAAGTGTCACCTGATCAATTGCTCCTACCAAGCATGAGCACTAACATCACTACTTTTAAAGAAATGATGGCCACATATATTGTTCTGGGCCAAAACTCCAAACATAGGATATCAAGGTAGCCCTCTTAAACTAAACCATATATGAAACTCTCCAATTGCATTACAAATTGAGCTGTATGCCTTCCAAAATGGATAACAGGTTGGAAACCAGAGAAGTTCATTGAAACGCGCCCTAGATCATCATACTGCAGGTCTCAATCCAAAAAAGTCAAACGTTTTCTAATTGATAAGCTTTTAAAATTGTTCTTTTCAATATGCAACTTGAGATGTGGTTTCTACTAACTAAACACAAGATGGAAGTGAAATCCAATCACCCACAAACACACACAATAAAACGTAATTTGAAAATAGGAACAATTTTAAAAGGAAAAAAAAAAGGATTGAGGTCAAATATGATAGAGTTCATAGGCTACTGTTTCTAAGAGCACGTATAATGATATGAAAATGTTCAATTTTATTTAATGTCTTAAGAAAAAAAAGAATTTTGTTGTTAACTGTATAGCATTCTTTCAAGGAAAAATGAGCTTCATGTTGAATTGCTTCCATCAAGATTAAGATGGTACGAGTCAGAAATATACCATGAGAGGAATATATCCACTGGCTGGATATAAATTCTTCCTTATGATCCCACTCAAGAAGAAAAAAAAATGATGTCTTCACTTGTAAATGCATCATATATAAGGTCATATTGACTTGAGAAACCTTGGTCGGCTAACAACAAATGCAAGATTGCAACCAAGAAAACACCAAAATGTTCTCGATTCTTCAAGCAAACATTTAGACAGCCTAAAGAGGCCAACTGGATGAAAAGCTAAGAAGAGCCTCACCGCCTTGTTAGTTTAGCCAGAGCATGTGTACAGGCGATAGCAAACTTCTGCTAAATGGATGCGGTTGCCCTGATGGGATAATCTAAAGAGCAGGATAAACCCCCTTGACTATCGGAGCAACTTTACTTCTTCCTGGCTACACTTACTTAAACAACTTTGTCTTAAATTATTGCTTGAGTATCAAAAACATCATATTTGGATGATGCTGATAATTCTAAACAAGAGAAAATTTGTACTAAGAGCGAAACATCAATTTCCTCCCACTAAATAAATTATTGCTTGAGTATCAAAAACATCATATTTGGATGAAGCCTGATAATTCTAAACAAGTGAAAGTTTGCACTAAGAGCGAAACATCAATTTCCTCCTTGATTTTAGTGGGACTACCAACATTTGATTTAACCTTTATCAGCGATAAACAATAAATTTGCTGATAATTTTTAGTCTTTGGGAAGTAGTAACATAAATTGAGCAATCAAATTAAAAAATATTAATAAAAACCGAAAAAAAAGAGAAAAAAAAAAGGAAGGATTCATCATTCAAATCAAAACCTTTCAAAGAAAGTGAATCAGAATAGTTATTGGTCAAGGCCCAAATCATCGCAATGCACCAATTAATCATTAAAAGAAAAAAAAATTTCTTTTTTTTTAGAAAAAAAAAAAAAAGAAGGAAGATAAGATAAATAGCACAAGACAGTTACAAGTTAGCAAAGACAACCACATGAACCCTAATGATCGAAAAATGATTCAAAAAGTGTTCGCTGGATCGCTGAGAAAATGTAGGAAAACATAACAAGAAAACAATTCTCCGTCCGTCTAATTAGAAAAGCACAGAGCTATTCGGGTCAAATAGTTAATTTTTCATTTCTAAATAAAAAGAAACAGCATAAAACTAAAATTTCTCAGCAGCCAAACAGAAGGCAATCATGAATATAAATATATAAACACGAATACAGGAAACATAAAACGTACTTCTGAGGGAGGAAGTTGTTCTTGGAAAGACATGCTTGGATGTCGCATGCCTCTTTCTTGCATGGCTCTTTGCTCGCTTTTGCCATTCTCTCTCTCTCTCTCTGGAGTCTGGATTCTGTTTCAGTTGAGAAAAGCCTAAATGGTAAGCTCAACTGGGAACCGACCTTCGCAAAATGCCACGTCAAATCTCATTTATTACTTTTAAATTAAGTTAAAAATGTTATCGTATTAATTTTTACATATTTTTTCATATCAAAACTACCAGCTGGACTCCGGCGACCTCCTGTGACGGATTCCAGTGAAACTCCGGCGGCAATTTTAATTTTTTTTTTTAAATTTAGTTACATATTTTAATTTGAATATATATATATATATATATTTTATTTTAGTTACCAATTTTTTACTACATGGAATATCTATTTTAACTATTTATTTTAATTAAACATTATTTTATTATTTTTTATCCTTTCCTTTCTTCCACCAACCGAGAATCAATTAACCAGAAATAGTCCGGCCATTTACGAGCTTCACTTCCCCGTACCCATGGCCGGCACCATCCTCAACACCATCAGCTTTCGGGTTAAATTTTCAAGCTTTGGGGTTTTGGTGGTGTTTGGCATGATGGGTTGGAGATAAAGCTAAGAAGCATCTGATTAAAATATATTCAATTCTCATTGATAACACGTCGCATTTTTAATAGTTAGTATTTTTTACGTTGTTCAATGCAATAAACAACTTAAATTCACATAACTTGAGAAAATTGTAAGGAATTTTAATCCATTAGAACCTGGTCGAATGGGTACAAGATTGTCATCATTAAAACCGGTTTATACACCATGTGTTCCTTTATTAATTATCCATATGTATGATGTTTACTGGTTTATTATTATGTTGTGTTCTCTTATTAATTATTCATATGGATGATGTTTATTAATTGGTTTGTTAATTTATGATGTTTATAATGTTGTGTTTATAAAGTATCCCTTACTACTCTGTTTTCTATATGTTTTGTTTAAATTTAAACTTTCTTCATAAAGCAAGAGAACTTGCTTTTCATATGATCATTTACCACGAGTATCTTTTTATGTTTTATTCAATATGTTTATGAAAGCCAACACTCTTCACTGGCAAAAATATCTCCTGCAACAGCAAAAACTGAATATATATCTACCTATTAAATAGAGAGAAGAAGTTGAGAATTTTGTTGAGAAATGCCAAATTATTAATTACTACCATAAGCTCAATGTAATATTATTTTGAAACTCACTTTCTCTTTTTCTGTAGGCAACACCAAAGAAGAAATCACCGAGGAGGGAAGATCTAGCTTCTCCTTCCCTGATAGCAGTGCTGAGTGTCTTTCCTGTGGTCTCCTCCGGTCTCTGTTTATGACGAGTTTGCTTTAGATCTAGTTTGTAGATTTAGATCAAGTTTCTTCAACCTTATATCTAATCGTCTTCATTAGTCCAGGCGTGTCTTCTTGGGAATGTCTACGATGTCGTGCTCCTCCTTTTGCTTGTGGGGATTATTTTGTTTTTTAATTGTTGATATTTTTTTTTTCCTGGCCGTCAGGTCGAGGATAAAATTGTCTCTCGACCTTCAGGCCGAGGAGAAAAACAGGGGTTATCTTTCACGGTTGGATTTTTAGTTTTTAGTTTTCTAGATAAAAATCTAAAAAATTGAATACAAAGCAAAGTAGAGATAATATTGGGAATTCAAATGTATAGATTAGATTTTATATATTTGAATTTTGTATTCAGTTCAGAGCAGGTAGCTCTGGATGTTTAGAGTCTTTATGACTCTTGTTGTTTTATTGAGATGAAATGAAGATTTATCAGTTTCTAGATAAAACTAAAACTTTCGTTTTATTCAAAATTCAAATATATTATTTCTATATATATTTTTTTTTCTCGATAAAACTAAAGTTAGATTTTATATATTTGAATTTTGTATTCAATTTTTAGTTTTACCTAGAAAACTGGTAAGAACCCACAATGATAAAAGGGAAACAATAGAAATTGATTGATAGAAACTCCAATGATAAACCAAAGAGGAAAATCTTCTTCTTATACTAATGCTACTAATTAACAAGATAATGATAACTTATTCAAAATAACATAACTGATGCTAAAGAGAAAACATAAGATGACGATAAAGATAAAGATAAAGATGGATAGTTGTAATCTATCCTTTATTATTGGTCTTTCACGATAGTCCTTCACTTCCCTTCAATCTCCTTATGCTTCTGCCGTAGCTTTTTTTTTTTTTTAATTCAGTTTTCTAGATAAAACTAAAACTCTATTAAGCAAGATTGTATGTATAATGCAAAAGTAGAAATAATACTGGGAATTCAAATGTATAGATTAGATTTTATATATTTGAATTTTGTATTCAGATTTCTAGATAAAACTAAAATGTTATCTAGAAAATTGAATACAAAATTCAAATATGTATCTATGGGGCGTTTAACCTTAAAAACCATTGTCTTTCCCGAAGTCTAAACCTTGACCCTATAGAGTCGTCCCAACCTTCCTTCTCGCTGGTTGATCCACATGCATCTCACTACAAAACTACACTTTATATTTATACTAATCCTCCTCAATCACCATAATTAGTATATCCCACAAATTTAAATACTACAAAACTACACTTTAAATACAATAACGAGAGAACTCGTACTCCAACAAGAAAAGAAAGGTGAGGGTGAAGAAGGAATGATGGAATCAATTCCATCAACGCAAACAATTGTGCTGCTGGGATTTCGCTTTAGGCCCTACGATGATGAACTTGTTGAAGAATGTTGAAGAAGGTTAAGGGTGAAGAGATTCCCTGGGAGGGCATCGTTGAGTGTGATATATACGGCTGTGATATTTTTGATCCGGAGGAGAATATTTACTTTTTCACATGGCTGAAGAAATTATCTAAAAATAAAGTGAAGCGAACAGCCGGTTGTGGGGTTTGGCACGAAAATTCTGCTATCAAGATATATGATTATAAGGGCGATGTTATTGGGGCCAGAAAATTGTTTTGTTTCATGGTAAAACAGAGCTCGTGCACGAAGAAATCCGACTGGATTATGCACGAGTTCTCACTCATGGGGAGCAAGAACAGTATACCAACTGGGTCCTATGCAACCTTCAAAACAAGTTGGGATCAAAAGAAGCCTTCATCAGTCTTGTATTGGTCAGGTTCCTCCTATTACCATATCTTTTGAAACTGAAACCCCTAACCCTTGATTAATCCAAACGTGCTCCTACTTGAGGACGGAACCGATGTTGAATGCGATGTGCCTCAAGTGACTAAGAAGCCATCCCAATCTCCATCTGAATTTGGATTGCCAAAGTCAGAATTTACCTCACATGATTGCTGATCTGGAAACCTTCACAACTCTACCAACAAGTGACAACTCTTATTCTCAGTTTTTTTTCTTCAAATAAACATTTGCCGCTCGATGCATATATCGATTTTTCTGCTGAAGCTCATAAGCTCTCTACCAATCAGTGAAACTCTGATTCTTTCCCTTTGCCAGTCGGTGCATGTGCCAATTTTTCGAATCTTTTTGATGCTGAGTACTCACAACAATGAGCTCAAGCAAAATGTTATGGCGCCTCTTAGTATAGGAAAAGATTGTAACTTGCAAAGATTGTAACTTGTGGAACAAATTGTTAATATTTAGTGTTCGTTCAATTTTCTTGTCTTGATTTATTTTGATTGTGCATATATCTCTACTAGTTCTAACACAAAAGCCATTGATTTTTTTTTTTTTTTTTACTCGGAAATTATTATTATTATTATTATTATTATAACTCTGAAATTAGTTAATTTTTCGAGCGCAAAAGATTTCATACGTGAGTATTTGGGCTATCTATGTCCTAGATCTAGTTTACTCGGAGCAAATTTGTTCTTAATTGTAATTGTACATTAGTTAATAAAAGCTTGAAGTTATAAATATGTACTTGATTGTAAAATTTTTATGATTGTATCAATGACTTTGTAACTTCATAACATTTGGCTAAAATTTTTAAGACTTTATGCTGAGTTGTAAGAGTGTTGTACGCTCTTTTGTAAGAGTTTTATGCTCTTGATATTTCATCAATGAAATTTATAAATTTCCGTTATATATATATATATATATATATATATATATATATATATATATATTATTTTGAAACTAGGGACGAGTTGGCCAAATTCAGATCAAGCTACCAAGCTGCCAAAATCTTCAGCTACAAATATTAAAATAGAAAAAGGGTCCTGGAAGAAGTTTCTAGTTTTTGTCATAACAGTAAATTCTGAAACTGCAGTCACTACAGAAATTCCCACCAATAAAGTTGGAGTTAACAATATCATTGGAAGTTCAGAAGACCCTTGTCTTAATATATATACCGTACATACAAATGGGGCCAACTAGCTGACATTTGATATGAACCAGGAACTTATGCTACCACCTTCTAAATCCGCATCCATTTCCGTCTTGGAATTTCCAGTCACCTAGCATTAAAATCATATGAAGAAACAGCAGTTAATCAAACTTAAACAAGAATTGTGTATTCATATTTGATGATTTGCCCATCATTGACTCCATCATGGCAACATGATATAGTTATGAATATACTCATATTAACACTTTATAGCCATCAAATTAGATGCTTAATGTATGGATGCATAGAGGCTTTTCAAATATGATGTTAAGACAGTAATTGTAGGTGTTACAGATAGTAGAAATGACTCATCATTTTACCCCAAATATCAAATCTGTCTGCTCGGTGATTTGGTATACTGATGCTAAGGTAAAACTTAATGAGATCGTATCCACATCTCAAAAGGAGAACCATTAATGAGAATGAAAAGCCAATGCAATGGGCCATCCAATGTCGCCATCTCTCTCCAAATCTACATCTCATCAACAAATATAGCAAAAATTCCAAATTACCATGATCATAAGCCTTGTCCAAATCAAATTTACACAACACTGCAGGTTCCACAGATCTAATCCAACTTTCTAGACATTTATTAGATACCACAACATAATCCAGAACTTGTCTACCTCTTATAAACACATTCTATAAACTTGAAATAATCCCGATATCGATTTCAGCCAAGACCTTAGAAATAATTTTATTCACACAACCCTCTAAACTAATAGGATGAAAATCCTTAATGTCCATTGCATCGGCTTTCTTGGGGATAAGGGACAAAAAGTAACATTAAATCTTTAATCAAACTTCTGTCGGCCATGAAACTCCTTGAATACTTTCACGATGTCCTCTCTTAATACCTCACAACACTTCTGGAAAAAGCGATAGAGAATCCTAAGATCCTGGGGCCTCATCCCCATTCAAGTCTCTAACTCACTTCTCTCAAAATGTCTTTCCAACCAATTTATCTCCTCCTCATTAATGGAAAGGAATGAAAGGCCATCCAACTTTGGTGGGCAACCATATTGTTCGGAATTCAACCGTTCGTAGAATTACACAATATGCTCCCTTATTTCTGTAGATTCAGAAGACAGTCCTGTTAACAACTAAATACTACACCAATTTATTGCTTCTATGTGAATTCACCACTTGATGAAAGAATTTAGTGTTTTTATATCCCTCTCTCAACTAAAGGGCCCTTGACTTCTGCCTCTAACTCGCTTTTTCAAGAAGGATAATCCTCTCCAACACTCTAAAAATATCTTTCTTCCTCAACCTTTCACCCTCAGTTAAAGGTCTTCCCTCTGCAATCATATCCAGCTCCCATCCAAAAGAACCTTCTTTCGCTTCCCTACATTACCAAAACCTTCTCGCTCCATTACTTCAAATCCAATTTCAATGCTTTTCAATTTTTGTGCCAACATCATTAGGAGAACCCTAATAATTATAGGACAACCAACAAGTTTTCACTTGCTCCACAGAACCCTCTTAACTTCAACCACATATTTTCAAACTTAAAATACCTACTACCCCTACACGCCTCACCACAATCCAACATCAAAAAAATTGATCCGACAGGATTCTAGGAAGATGTCTCTGAGCAACATCCGAAAAATGTTCTTTTTAATCCGGAGGTAGAAGGAACCTGTCAATTTTAGGCCATGCTTGAGAATCACGATTATTAGACCAATTAAAATTCTCCCCTCCAAGCAGGATGTCCATGAGGCCCTGGTAAAAAAAGAAATATAAAAAATCCAACATTGATGATGACAGTCTAGGATCACCTGATCTTTCACTAGGAACCCGAACATTGAAACCACCCTCAATACACCATGACACCTCCCACAAACTCATAAGGCCAACCAAATCATCTCAAAGACATTTTCTTTCAACATCATCATGAGGGACATACACACCCACAAATGCCTATTCAAAATTCTCGATAACACTTACAAAGGAACACGGTAGCAAAAAAATTCCCACACTCCTCAATCTTCTCCACCACCCGACTATCCCACATTAACAAAATCCCTCTTGGGCCCCCTCCTGATCCCAAAAATGACCAGTCCATAAGTTGATAACCCCATAGATAAAACCTGGCCCAATCCTTTTAAGCCCTCTCCTTCATTCCGCATAACCAGAGCCTTTTCTCCTTCTGCAGGCTTACAAAATCGAATTTACATTCCTGAGCCCATATGTTTGGCCCACTTCTAACATCTTCCGATACCTCTCCACTTTCCTTTTAAAGGATACTAACAGCTCTTTTACATGCTGAAAATTAAGGGGATTCCATGGCCACAAAGGAAAACTCAATCTATCACTGCTGGCTTGCACCCCAAAATTTTCGGGTAATGGCTGCTCCTCCTTCCTATTAGATTCTTCCGTTTCTCTTACCTTTTGAGCCCCTGAGTTACCCACAATACCCCTGCTTGAAGACCCAAATTCCTGAGAATGACCCTTCCTTACCAAAGCCTCCATGGACACCCATCGACCTTGATCCTCTGACCGCGGCATCACTAGATTAGCCCCAGGTTTCTTTCCATAACTGCACCCAACAGTATCCTTCTCAAAATAGTGAACCACCTTCATCATCTAAATAACAAAACTATCCCACCCATTCCCTTCTCAGCCCTCCGAGATGGTGATGGAACTTTGCTGCCCTCCTGCACCGTATTTCGATGCATCCAAAAATCTATCATGGCATCTATCCACACACCTCCGAGCAACATGCTCTATACTCCCCACTCTAAAAGTCCTACATAAGTCCCGTTGATTGTCTCCTCTAATCAACTCCGCCGTTTTCAACCACCACCCCACACTCGGCTTGCCCAAAATCACCACATGGTGAACTCTGCTCGTCCCAGCTAGACGAATACCACGTTCCTAATTTAATTTCATACATAATTTTGAGAGATTTTGCTTCAACATAGAAGTAGCCTTGATAACCCATCGCTAATCACTAAGAGGTACAAAACCACACCTCTGGAAACAAACTCCTGCTGTCATTCGCAACCTTGTGAAGATGAATAAGATTGGGGGAGGGGAACATGGTTCACAATCAGAAAATTAGGTGGAGATATTCAACCAACATGCTTATCTATACTTATACTCACCTCTCCATATAACAATTTAGATTGAACTAAAGTACCTGATAAAAAATAATTTCACTCACTGCATCATGAATTTGCAAAAGTTGGAAGTCCCAACAATGTGCATATATCAGTTCATTTGCGTAGTGATAGTTAATTACATTCTTACACAAGGCTTTTTAAAAAAATAATTGTATCTTTGGAAACAAAATATTGTAATAACCAATATTTATGTCAATTAGCTTTGGAGCTTATTTGGCAAGGCAATCCCAATATGCCAGTTGACCTACAAATGAGCTTAATATTGTAAAACCACTGCACTTAATTAAAACTTCAATTGAGATATTCAAATAAAATACTAACCTCTGCCTCACTGTCTCTTGCGCTTAAGTGTGTTGATATTCTTCAAGATGTAACTGATGACCTCCTTTAATGTGGCTTTCCTTTCTTCTTTGAAGTTCCAGAGCTCCGAAACAATGTAACGACCACTTGGATTATACTCATTGATCTCTTTCAATGCTGTAATAACAGCCATGTATATCCCTTCCCCCCACTCCTGTTTGAGACTTCGTAGCTTCTCATCTTCTTCATTTACGATTTCCTGCATCAAAGGTCATCAAAATATATATATATATATTAATCTTTCACCCATTCTCAATGGTTGAAATGAGGATTAAAAAAAAAAAGTTCAATGTTGGAACTAATGAAATCAGACAAACCAACACAAACAACTTTCTTTTTCAGTCATTGTTTGCATGCTTAAAAGGACACACTTTATATAAGAAAAAAATTGTTAAAGCAATTAGGAGACAGTTCAACCCAATCGTGAATAACTTGTAAGCAGAAATCAAATATCTACAAACTGATTTTGATTCATGCTTTTAAAATAACACGTACAACTTTATGATATAAGTGACAAATGCAAATTCACACAAGCTCCTAAATAAGTCCATACATGAATACAGAAATAAGAGGCTTAAAGAGTATTTAAAAGAATATACCTGGGTATTACCATCGATATCAATAATTTTAAAAGGATGCCAGTTTGGATCCTTCAAATTCTCCTGCCACAAGGAGCATAGTGTTGAGGCCTGCACATTTGCTTCCTCAAGGGCAAATCGCTGCTTGCATGTATTCTGAAATGGCTTCGAATCAATTTCTCCCATTCTCTTTATTCCAATATTCGTGCGACCGCCCAGCATTATCTCCGTCAAACCCTAAAGAAGGAAAAAAGAAAAGCAACTTCCATTACTTATTAATTATACATGTAAACATGAAAAAGTCACTAATGCAATTATTTTCCTTTGGTTTTAGTATATGGCATGATTACGGGCAGATTCATCTCTAGGAGCTTATGTCTTTTTACTTTATGGTCCATTAGACGCCATTAGGGCATGTAGGTCAACACAATTGGTGGTAGTCCCCTCTTATCCTCAAACTCTTGCAGTCGTTTCAAGAAAACAAAAAAGAATCAGCTCGCACAATTGCTATCAATTGAATGTCATTTGGCTTGTTTCTTAAAGTGACCAGTCAAAAGCACATCAATGATTAAGGTACTTCATCTCGTTTCTATCTCCTTTCAGAAACAACAATGTGAATTGGATGATAACGTCATCTGCTACTTCTGATTTTTGAGATCTCTCAAATGGGACATTTTGATCAGTTGGTTCCAGATTCCTTTGCGTAACTTGAAACTACATTTTTTAAGACACATTTAATAAAATCTTCAACACTGATACTAAACCACTTTTTAGCTCAATATTGAACTAGTGACTCTATTAGATGCATAAGGTCCCCAAATACATACACATATGCATATAGACAAACATATATAGCAAAAGAAATCATACTGCAATGAATTGTTTGCGAGCTTCTTGTAGCTCATCGTTGCTAAGTCGCTCTTTAGCAATAAGAACATTATTCATTTCTTCCATGTCGTTTAGATCATCAACTTTTTCTTCCAATGTTTCATTCATTTCTTCCATCTTCTTCCGAACTGATGTATCATCTTCATTTTCAAGATGCTTCATCACCTGTAGTTTCCCTTTGATTTCTTCAATTTCCATTTCCAATTTCTGTTTAGCATCCAGCTGCTTTTCCAACTGAAGTATCTTATTAATGGCCTCCTCTTTCTCCCTCTGAAAAATTAAAAATTCTTGATTAACGAATGCTACAGAAAGTGTAAAATGAAGAGCAACTCTCATGCGGCATATGATACAGACTATAGTTAAAACCTGAGTCACACACCTTTTGCTCTTCAACCAGCCTTAAGACATTCTCATCAGCCTTTTTCTGCTCCATGGATGCCAATTGAAGTGAATTGTTCCTCACATCATGCTAGAAGTACCAAAATAAACATCAGTACCCAGCATGAAGTGTAGTTGTACATCATCAAAGCAAATGGTTTGCATGTAGCACTTCAAAGAGCTTCTCCTAAATCTGTCATTTATTTATTTCAAATAAGCCAGTACTAGTAGTTTTTATTCAGTTCAAACTGAAAGATACTTGGGGCAGTAAGCTTATATATAAAGATGTAGATATGACAGATAACAGTAAATGTCCATTACAATAAAAGTGAAAGTAGACCATGCATAAATTGGTAAAGAAAATGTTTGAGTTGGTCCCCAGTTCCAGCATGGGACAAGCACCCAAACGAGCTTAGCTCAAATCATACCAATATGTCTAAGGCTACTCAGATTTATAACCAGCATGTAAGCAAGTGAAATTGAATGATAAAAAATCATAATGAAAAATAATAATAATAATTGATTGTTTGAAAATGCCACATTCGCATATATCACCTTTTTCTTATCCTCATCAAGCTTTTGTCTCTCACGCTCAGTTAGTGCTTCACGTTTGTTCAGTTGTTTGCTCCAGGAATCAAGTTTCTTTTTCTTAGTCTCCAATTCGTGATTCAGCTTCTCATGTTCATCAAATATCCTTCGAACATTATCACGTGAAAGCCGCTGCATCTTCCTTATTTCTGATCAATCAAACAGTTAAATATAATTTTTATGCCATGCCATACATCATGCATACTGATGATGATATTAACATAATTTAAAATGATGGAATGATTTTTTGTGATTGTCTACTTCCTGGGTCTCAAAGCTATGAACTTATTTCAAAGTGTAACCTTGAAAAATTATTTCTTTTCATAAGGCATACAATCATAGGTCTTACAATCTGTTCACAAGCTCAAAATTCAAATCCAGCAGTATGGCATAAGTACAAGCCTAAAATTTTGTTGTTTTGTCAAGGATAGTGAACTGAACATTCATAAGACCTTTTGGTCCTACAGTGCCACATTTCTATATTTATACAAGTTTGGCTAAGCATTAACCTAACTAAAAGGCAAGTTTCACCAGACACAAGACACTGCAAATGAGCATGTATTTGTATTATGAAGCACAAATAAACAAACACGGAAAGCACCAGGAACAAACCTCCAAGAAAAACAGAGTGTAGTTTGTCTTTCTCCACGAGCATCCTACTTAAGGACATGGTCTTTTCAGTGTACTTGTAATGTAGTTCATTCAGATTTTCATTTGTAATATCGATTTTATTGGCTAGATTTGCCACAACATTGTTTCTGGTTTGAGCTGCTTCCTTGACAATGTCAGATACAGTTCTTAACTGCCCTTTATTGCGAAGGAAATCCCCTATTGGACCTTTTGCATCATAGTCATCAGCACGTGCACACCACCCATATGTATTAGAGCCAAGCTGTGTTTTCCGTTCATTCCAGTCCTTCTTGCTGCAATGCTCAGTTTCGAATGACTTCTCAAATTCAGTTGCATTCATGAAACCGTTCCAATCATTATTAAATTTCACTACAGCTTGTGCATTTAGGTCATTTTCTTCAGAGAAAATAAGAACTTCCAATGGTTTAAATTTACTGAACCTTTTCAACCAGTATTCAGAACCATGAAATTTTTTTCCATCCCTTGGGTCGCATACTATGTTAACAATGATGCCCATCCAAGGCCACACATAAAGATCATCTTGCTTTGGAGGCTGAGTGACAGGTTGTGGTAAAATTGGACACTGGGTTTGAGCCACTTCACTTGATAGTTCAGTCTCCAAGTACTTTGCCAAGGCAAGGTGGTTTGCCTTTTGTTTTGCACTTCTGTTAGCAGAACCTTTACCCACTCCAGAAGCATGTTGAAGCAAATCCTTGTACTTGTAATCTTGCTTCTTCTTTCCAGCACAGAAAGGACATCTAAGCGTGCCGTTGAGATCTTTAACTTTGAACTTTCCAACCCTCAATTGCTCATACGGTTTCTCTACATAGTCATTGATCTCAGATTCACTAATATCTGACTCTTCAGAGCTGTAGTCCATTTGACTTCGATACAAACGCTGGAAATACTCAGACCAGGAGCCTGTAAGGCAACATTCTAATGACCATCAAGCAGCAGTTTCACCCAAAGCATAAATACATAGTAAAAGCATTGATTACATCCAGCAAGCTTAGAAGAGTGATGCTAGGTTGCACTCTCATCCAGACAAGCATATGGCCAGGCCACACCGAAAGGTAAATGATGTTGCAAAGAATATTGCAAGAATGCAATATGCAACAAAGCAATCATTTAAAAGTTTAAAAGAATATGTCCCACATTTTCTGGATTCACTTGCATGGTGTCCAATTCAACCACTCTAAAACACGGCCTCGCGTGAGAAATAAAAACCTTAGCCTCACAAGCAGAACGAAAGAAAAAAAAAATCAATCGTTTCAGATAAATATTAGGTCGGTAAGAAATTGAGAATAAACAGATGAGATGAAAAGAAAAAGAAAAAGACAAGTATATGGTCGTTTACTTTTCAACATTCACAAATACAAGACCAAAAACTGAAACAACCCACAAGGCTGTATTATGGTATCTTACAGTAAATAAAGTTTTTGGGTTCACTTCATTCTTTTCTCGAAAACCAAACAAAGCCCAACAAGATTATCGATCTACTACTCACCATGAAAAGCAATGTATAAGCAAAGCTCAAAGAGAACAAACTAATGTTCCAATTTCAAACAGTTTAAAGCTAAAATTCAACAGAGAAGGAAAGAAAAGAGAGCACCTGAAAGCGATTGTGAGAGCTTGACGAAGCGAGAGTCTGCTGTTTGTATGTGGGTTTTAGGGTTAGGGTTTCCCAAAACTGCTCGGAGGGGGGGAGGAGTTGAAGAAAGCAATTGAACACAGACCTGAGATAGACACTGGCTAGTGGAAGAGTACTGGGATCATTTTTCGTTGCTAGTTGGCGGTTTTACCCCTGGTGCTTCGTTGTTGTTCGTTCCCTAGGATCTCGACTTTCTTACACTTTTGGGATTTTGCTAAATCATAAATGCTAAAAGTATTCTCAAAGTGCTCACACACACTGACACACACGTGATCTCGGCTTTCATTCCTCATTATTTTCATCGCAAGGTTGGCAAACTCCTTCCTTTTTCTCTTGATACGGTTAAAAAAAATTAGCATTAAAACTTTTTTACTTTTTTTTTTTTTTTTTTATATATATAATACTATTTATTTTTTATTATTATTCAAATAAAAAAATCATTACAATACAAAATTTTTCATTTTTCAATAAAAAAAAATTCAAAATTTTATATCACAAGTTAACAATGATTCAGGCAGCCCAAAATTTTTAAAATCTATACATAGTAGGTAAGTTGATATGAATTAGGTGTGACATTATTTATTTATTTATTTATTTATGAATAAAGGTATTTATTTTTGAGATAGAAGTAATTTAAATGTGCATTTTGATGTCCAATGTTTTTTTGTTTTTTTTGACATATCCACACAAGGAAATGGGGAGATAAGGAGATTCGAACTAATAACCTCCGCTTCATGAGGCGTGTTTCACAGCCAATTAAACTACTCATTGGGGACGATGTCCAATATGTCTAGTGCTTTGAAAATATGATTTTCCAAATCCTTCAAATGGTAAGCCGAAAGTGAATGGACTGTGCACCGCGTACATATCATCTCTAATCCTTTGCCCTCCTCCCTACTTAGGTTGCCCCCACACAACAAAACTTGGTTTCGCCCTTGAATCCACGTCAACTACAGTAATGAAAACAAAAGGGTTTGTCAAATATATTGTAAATATTTTGTATAAAAAAATGAAAAAAAAAAAAAAATTGTTTTTAAGTTGGTATTTTGTTTAAATAGTAATAAAAAGTTATTCTCTTTCAAAAAAAAAAAAAAAAAAAAAGTAAGAAAAAGTTATTGATATGATATAAAAAATAAAAATGTTGAGGAGTTGGTTTTTTTTTTAAAGGAAAAATATAAAAAAGCCCCTCAAACTACCAACCGTTTTCGATTTAGCCCTTTAATGTTCCAAAAGTCATAAAATAGCCCCTCAAACTACCAAACTTTTGCATTTTGGCCACTTCGTTAGTCAAAACCGTCAGTCTGGACGGAAAACGCAAAACGGCGTCGTTTGGATGGGGTGAAGTTACTGCAATGCCCTTATATATATATAAATTTTTTTTAAAGAAGGTGCAAAACGGCGCCGTTTTGCTTAGGGTATACTTTAAGTCCCTTTCTTCCAATTCCCATCTCCCCCGATCGAGACCCTTCACACGCAGCCCAGCCGCACGCCGTCCCCTCTTCTCCTTCACACGCAGCCCAGCCGCACGGTGTCGTCCCAGCCGCACGGTGTCGTCCCGTCTTCTCCTTCACACACAGCCGAGCCACACGGTCCCGTCCTGCTGCTCCGAACGTCTCCTTCACACGCAGCCCACCCGTCTACTCTGATCGTCTCCTTCACACGCATCTTCGCCGCACGGTCCCGTCCATTCTGCTCCAATCGTCTCCTTCACACGCAGCCCACCTGTCTGCTCCGATCGTTTCCTTCACACGCAGCTCAGCCGCACAGTCCTGTCCCGTTTGCTCCGGTCGTCTCCTTCACACGCAGCCCAGCAGCACGGTCCCGTCTTTACTTCTCTGCTAATCGCCTCCCCCACGCAGCCTGTCCCGTTGTCCCGTCGTCAATGATGGAGAAGTCCGCAGGCGAAGATGATTCGAGTGGCTGTGTATTGTCGGTGGGAAGTTCGCCGGTGAAGTCTACCTCTGCGTGTACGAAATGCCTATGCGGAATTGAATCACGAGTGATGACTTCTCGCACGCAGAAAAAATCTTGGTAGAAGGTTTATTGGATGCGGTAAATACAAGGTGCGAATGTAGGTTTTAAAAATTAGATGTTTTTGATTTCTTTCTTTCTTTGTTTCTGCTTTTCTCCATTTGATTGAATTATGTACAATGATTGTTGGTTTGGATTTGTGGGTCTCTTCTAAGAGATGTGTTCCATGTTGTGTAGCCAATGTGTTTGATGTTTTAGATGATGACTACTTATGTTAGATGTTTTTCATTTGATTCTGTGATGAGAATAGAAGACTTAGGCCTCTAATAATATGAATTTGTTTGAGTAGGTAAGCTGCCAAAAAAAGAAAAAAATACAAAAATAAAGAAAGAATAAAAAGAAGAAGATATTGAACATATCAAAATAGAGTACGTACCATCTATTCAAAATTAAAGTTCTTCTCGTACTAATTATTACTAGATATACAAATAAATTGAAAGAATTATCTTTGTTTTCTTTTCTTGAGAGAATGAAAAAATTTAATCATCACTGATCAATTTGCTCTAAGATATTTTTTAGCATGAGATTATGTTATGTGGCTAAAGAGATAAGGCATTAGATGCTTGAGATATTAGGCACGTACGTTGAGAATTAAAGTACTCTTAATGGGGGCTTAATTCAAATCTAATAAAAGTCAAAAATATACATATTGACATTTGTAAAGGTAGCATTGAAGATGATAAAATTACATGGAGATTTTGTCACACATGTTTGTTCAAAAAAATTGAGACTATAAACAAAGACAAAGAGCTAGGGCGGGCTGCACTAGAGCATTAAAGAGCTAGGGCGGGCTGCACAAAGACATACACAATTCTCTTATTATGACTAGTATTTAATAATAAGAGAATCTTAAATTTGAAAGAAATTTGAGGGGATCCTAATCCGCACTAGAGCATTAACTACATATTTTCAATATGATTGGTGGTGATGCGGCACAATAATGAGTTATGTCAACTTGTCGTCGAAATTATGTGAACATACTTCCAAAATAAATCCCATAATAATAGAGGCAAGAAATACCTACTTTTGTTGATGTAGGTATTCTGGATGTGGATGTTGTCTTTTTTTCCTTCTTTTCTTTTTGACTCTTTGAAATCAAATAACATTGAATAATTACATTGTGAATTATATTACACTCTCTATGTGAATTGGTTAGTAATTATCATTTATGAAATATGCAGAACGAAGGTGATCGTGGTTATGATTATTTTGTGTGGGTTGACGAAGAAGCTATGCTCCCTGTGTCACAGTTTGATGCCCAAATAGCTGATCAGAAGAAAGGTTTTGAAATTGAACTGGCAAAGTTGACATTGCAGATTGCTGCTGAAAAGTGCAAAAATAATAGCGTCGAAAAAAATTTAAGGATGTCATTGGCCACTTGTTTGATCTTAGCTTTTTTGTTGTTGTCTTGTTTTGTTAATGATAGGGCTGCACTGTTAGTAGGGCAATGTTGTCGTGAGAGGGAAAAACCTATGTAGTTTAAGGACTATTACTTAGTGTGTTGTATTAAAGTGCGAAACCTATGTGGTAGTAGGTATATGTTTGAGATGTTTCAATTTCCTAATATGACAATTTGACAAGTTTCAATTGTTTGTACATTCACCTATTCCAACCAAATTGCATTGCTTGTGTTATATAAAGTAGTGTTTACACCTAGTCCTCGTGTAATTGGTGTTTTCCCTGTGCAATTGTAGGTAAGAGTCTGTTCATGATATAAGGAAATAATTTTGGAAAATTAAGTTAAATTTTCTAACACAAATTACAATGGTTTTATATACAAGGTAAATGTGTCTAAACATTAAACCATATATATATTACATATCCAAAATGACCAAATTGTAGCATTGACAAGGTAAATGAATCTACCATTACCCATATACATATTACACATCCAAAACAACCAAATTGTAGCACTAACCATATACATATTTACACATCCACAATGATCAATTGTCTGTATAGTAATCCATTTCCTTGGAGTCTAATATTTTTGTCAATTTGGCTTCTTCCTTTTTCTCTTGTTAGCCTCCATTACTGCAATTCCCTTCTCCACGGTGTGTACAATAGTTTTACCTCTTCTTGCAGGCATTAACGTACATGTAGTAGTACACCCAAACTGTTGTTGAGAAGGCTGAGAAGATCCGCTTGGTTGAGCAGACCCTTCTGCTTGCGATGTTCCATGTTCCTGCGTCGAAGAGTGTTGGCTCACATTAACCAACCATCAATTTCAAAGGAATAAACGCATAAGCACCCACATAACTGGCAATATTTCAATCGAAAAGGGCAAAAAAAAACTTTAACATCTAATTATCAAAATTGAAAATCACATAAAAAAATATAGGCTAAATCTGAAAATTGCCAACTAAATATGAAAGTCCTTATTACATAGAATCATAATAATTACATCAAACTTCGCCTATCACATGCATGAATCACACAAACAGCCTCTTACCACATTAACCACCTAACTTTCTCAACATTTGGTAATGGACACCTGTCCTCCCTATCCCGTCGCCCATTTTTCCCATCACATTTTTTAATATATATATATATATATTCAAATTAATAAATTTTTTGGAGCTTTCATTATCTGCATTCATACTCTTATTACAGTCTAAACAAAAAATCCAACCAGTTTCTCAATACTCAAATGAATCATCATTATCTGCATTCATACTCTTATTACAGTCTAAACAAAAATTCCAACCAGTTTCTCACTACTCAAATGAATCCTCATTATCTGCATTCATACTCTTATTACAGTCTAAACAAAAAATCCAACCAGTTTCTCACTACTCAAATGAATCCTTATTATCTGCATTCATACTCTTATTACAGTCTAAAAAAAAAATTCAACCAGTTTCTCACTACTCAAATGAATCCTCATTATCTGCATTCATACTCTTATGTCAGTCTAAACAAAAAATCCAACAAGTTTCTCACTACTCAAATGAATCCTCATTATTTGCATTCATACTCTTATTACAGTCTAAACAAAAAATCCAACCAGTTTCTCACTACTCAAATGAATGGACGGGATATTTTATCGATTCTTCTAAACATAATATATCATTCAATTGACATCATTCTTCAAATTAAATTGAAGTGTATAATCATTTAACAAAAGAAACACTTAGTGTATAAAGTACTCACATTAACACTAGCATCCCTCTGAGATTGTGTGGACTGTGTATAAGGAGGTCCATACAACCTTACGGTATTGACAGTACCCTGAAACTATGTAACATTTCACAATATTAAGTAATTGATTTATATTGTGTCATCAAAAAGTAAAATGCACCACAATAAAATAATAGTATCGAAAGAGTTTGCTCACACTAGCATTGCCCTGAGACTGTGGTGTTTGATGTTGAGAAGGCCCATACAATCTGACTGTGTGGACTGTACCCTGAAACTGACCTCTACCTACACTCCTAGTCCTTGGTCCACCTCCTTGCAGTCCAATAGACCCTCCCATAGTCCTCTGAACACCTCTTTGCAGTCCAGTAGGCCCTCCCCTAGTCCTTGGTCCACTTCTTTGCAGTCCAATAGGCTCTCCCCTAGTCCTTGGTCCACCTCTTTGCAGTCGAGTAGACCCTTCTGGGGTAGGTTCAAACTGACCTCTACCTCTACCCCTACCCCTACCCCTAGTACTCCCTCTACCTCTAGAAGATGCATCAGTATCTTGCGAAATCTACAAATATGATGTAAACTTGGTAAATCAAATGTAATGAATTAATTGCAATGAGTAATGACATTTAAACAGTTTATCACTTACTGTTTCAGCATCAATGGTTGGCTGGGGAGTTGGGGTCTGACCATGTAAACTTCGCCCACTATCATCTTGTACCTATGATATTAACATAGCACAATATATATAATGACCAAGAGAAAAGAAAGAAAAAAAAAACAAAAAAGAGAAAGAAAAACATGTAGTAACTCACCTCATGTTGTCTTGCAATACCGCTTCCGCTCCTGTAATTCACTGCCTATGTTCTGTTCCATGGACATGTTCTGCTATTGTGTCCAATCCCTCTGCATTTGCCGCATCTCATTCTCACTCCACCCTTTCTCATACGGTATTGATTGACCGGCTCTTCTGGACCCCTTGTCCTTACTTTTCAGGGCCTCCCTGGTTGTATTCTACTCATGGGGGGGTCCACTTGGTCGTAGTTAGTCTTCACCCATTCCTCCTCTCTAGGCATTGGATACACAATGTCATCATAGGCTTTTTTATACATCTCAACACTATACCAATCATTTACGTAATCCTCGGGGTTTCCATTAAAAAACCAAATTGCTGACACTCCATGTGCACAAGGGATTCCAGTCATGTCCCACTATCTACAGCCACAAGTTTTCCTCAACAAATTCACAACATATTGTTTATTATTGTGGGTTACTTCGTATAACCCAGCCCCAGCATATGTGCTGTAGCAATGCCCAGCAACCTGTCCAATTTCGTCCAATTTGGCAACAACCGTTGGACATAGCCTACCCGTCATCGTGCGGATGCCATCCCTCCTCATTCGATATCTCTTCATCAACTTCTTTCTTATGAATTCCAGCATGGATATGATCGGCATGTCACATGCATTCAGGATGTAAGCATTGAAGCACTCACAGAGGTTGTTGACAAGTAGATCACACCTCGGAAATGTATTGAACCAAGCCCTGGACTATAAGCTTGGGTCAACATTTGACAAGTAGTTGTATGCATGCTCGCTTATATGCTTCAATTCATTCATTTCCTTATGGAATTCAGCTTCAGTGTATGCTACAGCCGCAGCCCATAACTTGTCTTTCAAGGCAAGACCACGATGACTTGAGTCTCTGTAATTCGCATACAAATGCCTCACACAGAACCGATGGTCACCCCCAGGAAGCACCACGTCAAACGCTGGTTGCAGCCCCTGCAACCATAATAAATAATAAACAACACTTGGTTATCTTTTGATGAAAACAACGAAAAAGAAAAAGAAATAAACATAATGAACTTATAATATACTTACCTTTTGACGATCAGAAATAAATGTCCATCCTTGTACAGGGGGGGTGCCAAGGTTTGAGACCAAAGTCTCAAGAAACCATATCCAACTGTCTTTGGTTTCTGCCTCAACAACTGCAAGAGCCATTGGGTACATGTTATTATTGCCATCCCTAGAAATGGCCAACAAAAGGTGTCCCTTATAAGTCCCTTTCAAAAAGCACCCATCCAACCCAATGAAAGGCATACAACCAGCTCGAAAACCTTTCTTCATGGCAGCCAATGAGAAATACAACCTTTGGAAACATGCAGGATGGTCAGGTAAAGGTCTATCAACCTTCATCATCACACAACTACCCCGATTCATTTGTTTAATGGTTTCACAATAATCCCAAAGCTTATTGTATTGCATCTTTACTTTCCCCTGAAGCATTTCCTTTGCAATTCTTCTAGTCCTATACAATTGGCAATTATTAACGTCAACACCCAACTTGTCTTTGACTTCCCCAAGAATCGCCTTCAACGGCATGTTAGGCTGCACTCTAAACTTGTCAATAAGTTTATCAGCAATCCATCCAGATTTCACAATCGAATTCTTATGCTGCCTTGTATAAGTGTGTTTGTCTTGTATCGATCTAATTTCAAATGACTCTTGATCCTTGCATTTACGACCGTAAACCCGATACCTACAACCTGGATCCCTGCATACGACAATACATTTTGCCAGGTAATTTTTTTTAAACCTAATATCCTTCCCCTTCTTCAGGTTGTTCTCCCTAATTGCTTCTCTAAAGACTTTGATTGAGGGAAACAACTGCTCATTACTCAACTGTGGATTCGACCTGTCAGTTTGTTGAAACTCAGTTCGCCTAGTTACACATCTGGCAATAGATGAAACCTCATTCTCCTCGTCACTTATAGGAGGGGATACAAGAATGTCACTTCGGGCCATGGTAGAGTTTGCTTCATCATCATCAACCTCATCACCATAGCACTGACCCCTTCCACTCGCATTTTTAGCTCCCCCTGCATTTGCATTTTGATTATCATCATCCGCCGCCTCATCACTCTCCTCCTCCTCGTCCCCATCCTCACCCTCATTACCCTCCCCATCACCCTCCTCATCCCCATCCTCACCCTCATTACCCTCCCCATGACCCTCCTCATTACCCTCAACACCACCCTCCTCAACATTTCCTCCTGCCATGGATGGCCCAGGGAGGTTATTATCTTCATCAAACAAGTCTGGTTCGAATACTTCTTCCCAATAAGGATCATCTCGGTCAATCCTACTATTTTCACCATATTCACCATCATCATCATCATTAACTGCAGGCTCATCAAATGAAACAAGGTACAACTCAATAACCGATACCCCTTTATGTGCAGCAACCATTTCCAAGACATTATGATCTCATGAAATTAATTTTAAACCACCTTGAAAAGTACAACCTGGTTTCAAGTAATACACAAGATCCCCTGACTTGTATCCATATTTCTTTACTATACCTTCAATCTCAAAAAATGACAACTTGTTCTCGTCATACGTCTCATCATGCACATCTACATCACCCCCCACATATGTGCACGTAAACCCCCTATTAATCTTACCACCGTAATGCACCTCAAACACAAGCTCTCGTATAGTCATCATCAACAATAAAAGGATCAAAGAAAATTAACAACTCAATAAAATATATAAAAAAAACAAAAAAACAAAAATTCGAGCTTACGTAAATATCAACTAGTATTAAGTATAATTTAACTTTAACAAATTAATTAAAGTCACTTCATAGGAAAAATAAAAATAATAATTTACATTAAATTGTACAATGCATGTAATCTAGAGTAAGGGAACATCTCGGAAACAAATGTAGACAATATATGGTCATTAATTATGTACACCCAATTATAAAGGCACATGCAGCTTTATATGATCATATGAGTATTTTATATGGCCACGTCACCCATTGCAGATGGAGGTTGGAAATAGTGATGGGTATAGCGTTACTCGACACTATAAATTAATTATTGTGATTTTATATGTGAGATAAAAAAAATAAATCAAGAATATATTTTTACATTACTAGAGTAAAAATGAATTAAGTGCTACACATACTGTTTTCCAAGATAACTTTTTTTATGTTACGAAATGATCACACAATTTTGTAACTTTAATTGATTTTTCTTTTTCAATAAATGAATATGAAAGCTTCCCTTAAAAAAATAAAAAAATAAAAAAAAATTATTATCATTCTTGTCAACTTGACATTCTCAAACACTTGTAGCATACAAGTAGCAACAAAATATCACGAAAGTGAGGCATATTCGTAGCATATTCGTATTTCTCTCCTCTCCTATGCATGCATGATGCATATAATTAAGGAGAGATAAAATGAAAAGAAAAATGAAAAAGGAAAAGATAAAGAAGAGAAGAAAATGGTAATATTTGAATATTCAAACACTCACATCATAAGGGAGAAAAACGTATATATTTGGATATCCCTTTTGGAGCTAGTCAAGCATGGTCGGAGGATGCAACTAATTCGTCAACATTTGTGTTTTTTAATGACATTTTCACTTTCTTTCTTTTTAACTTATTTCAACATTGTTTTGAAAGTGAGGTTTCCATCATTTTTTATAAAAATAAAATAAAAAAGCATTTTAGGTTCGAATTTTACTGGTAGAACAACAACCATCCGACATCTAACAATTTTTTTTCATGCCAAAATAAATACAACTTCTAAGGTTCTTTGTTAATGTCTACTTTCCATTGGAGTTCATTTAAGATTTTGCAAGCCAAAGATGCGTTTTTAAATAAAATTATTGAAGGTTCCTCATTTGGGAGTGCATTTTAAATAAAATGGTGGTTTGTAGCATAGAAAAATCAAAATTTGACACCCAAGCCGTAGGTTGAAAGAAGCAGGGTGGGTGCTCTACATTTGAACAATTTGATTTCTTTTTTGTTAATTTTTGGTCACCTTATAATGTATTACTTGTCATGGTTTCTTCAGATTTTTCTTTCATTTCCTTTACAGCAGACAACAAAGGGGATCACAGATGGCATGCATTACAGCAGGGGGACCACATAAAAAAGGGAATGCAGAATGCAAAAAAACAAACCATACAGCCAACCCATCCGACAATAAGCAGACAACAAACTCATAAACCAATAACTTCAAATATTATACCAAAATAAAAATATACAAAACAACGGTCTGCAGCCAAGGAAAAAACTATACAAACAAAAATCTTCTAAACATAGGGACCCATATCACTTTCGGACACTATAAGCTAATTTTCCTTCACAATAAATCAGAACATCAATACATCTACACACGACCAAAACCTTTCTCCACAAACCCTAAAAAATAGGAACAACTCAATTGGGAAATTAGTGGGCTACCTTCAGTGGCCGATCGGCTGTGTGGGGGAGACGATCGGAGTAAAAGGGATGGGACCGTACGGCTCAGCTGCGTGTGAAGGAGACGTTCGGAGCAGACGGGTGGGCTGCGTGTGAAGGAGACGTTTGGAGCAGCGGGACGGGACCGTGCGGCTCGGCTGCGTGTGAAGGAGAAGATGGGATGGCACCGTGCGGCTCGGCTGCGTGTGAAGGAGAAGAGGGGACGGCGTGCGGCTGGGCTGCGTGTGAAGGGTCTCGATTGGGGGAGATGGGAATTGGAAGAAAGGGACTTAAAGTATACCCTAAGCAAAACGGCACCATTTTGCACCTTATATATATATATATAAGGGCATTGTAGTAACTTCACCCCATCCAAATGACGCCGTTTTGTGTTTTCCGTCCAGACTGACGGTGTTGACTAACGGAGTGGCCAAAATGCAAAAGCTTAGTAGTTTGGGGGGCTACTTTATGACTTTTGTAATATTAGGGGCTAAATCCAAAACGGCTAGTAGTTTGGGAGGCTTTTTTATATTTTTCCCTAAAAAAAAATTGAAACTTATGCAAGTCCATTGCCAAACAAGGCCTCAACTTGATGTAGTGGGTTTAATCTTACAATATTGAAATTGGAGTTTGTACAGCTGAGTTCTTTCTTTTGGGGCTGGATGTTGACTGTAAAGCATTCTTAGTGAGCTCATCAAACAAAAGCCAAATTTGAAAAGAAAAGTTCACTTTTCAAATTTGAAAAGCCACTTTAATAATGACTCAAATACTAAATTTTTAACTTTTTTCTCTACTTTAGTTAAATATTATTTTTTAGGGGAAACGTCACAAAGGCCTCATGAACTTCTACGCGTTTTTAGAAAACCCTCCAAAGTTCAAAAACTCTCAATTTCAACCCTCGAACTTTTAATTTGATATAATCTACCTCATACGTTATGTTTGGCGTTAAACAAACATTAACATGGATAAAATAACCTTTTTATACCCCCTAAAACTTTTATTCCAAATTTACCCTTAATTTCACATGAAAAAAAAAAACAAAAAAACAAAAATTTGAGTGTATTATGGTATTTTTCATAGCCTCTGTTAAGATTTTAACACCAAATCCTAACGGAAAGAGTAGATTGCATCAAATTATAAGTTCAAATGGTGAAATTTAGAGTTTTTGAACTTTGGATGGATTTTTTCAAAACGTGTTGAAGTTCAAAGAATCTTTGTGAAACTAACCTATTTTTTATTAGTTTTAAACCAACCAACAACATAAGCATAAAGGGTAGTGTATAGCAAGAAAGTAAAAAATAAATACAAAAAAATTGTTTAACTTTAACTTTTTGACTTTTGGAATGTAGGAAGTGTGACAAAAGTTAAAAATAAAGTAAAGTATGGAGTTTGTTAAATGTGTGTTTTTATGAGGTTTGTTAAATTTGTAGGGAAAAACTAAATATAAGGAGCCTATTGTGATGCTTGTTGGCATATGGGTTCTAGCTTTTTTAGTTAGAGAGTGATATATTCTGTTTATAGAAATTCATTCATAAAAAAATAAATTATCTTTTGAATAATATAATAAATTATATTTTTATCTTACGATTATTTCATAATATTAATGCCACTTACAAACAACAATTGAAATGCTTTATTTTTTTTTTTTAACACTGATCGATAAAAGGATTGGTTATGATTAGTGAATCAACATTATGAAATAATTGTAAGATAAAAATGCAGTTTTGAATGCTACATTTCACACAAACATGAAACATCCTACAAAATTGATGTGATAAAGTCTAGTGTGTGTGTGTGTGTATTAACAATAACCGACTAAAGGGCTATTAAACTTGACTACATCAGTTTGAGCTTCCCTAAATGTAGATATAGCAACCAAGTTAGTCGCTAGATACTCTATAGAATGAAGTGGTTTTTATTTTTATTTTTTTACAAGTGTTATTTTTACTATCACGTTATTCGGTTGTATGAAAATTGTACATGAGTCTACTAAATAGCATTACTCTCAATAGAATGATAATAGACAAAGTGAAGAGTGGGACTTGAACTTTTGTTCAACCATAGAAGCCTTCAAGAAAGATGATTAACTAAGTTGGGTTAAATGGCTCCTTAAATCCTAATATAGTGAAAGAGAATAGCAACATAAACATTTGTATATAGTGAAAATCAATTTTAGCAGTTCAGGTACTTCTGTTTCTTGGCAACGAATGAAACTGAAAGTACTTAGTTTTTTAATGTGCATAACTTTGGCTTCTTCTTTTTTTCCATTCTAACATGATTATAGGATAATGTTGAAACATGATTATAGGATAATGCATCATTAGAATCAACTCCAAATTTGATCAAATATATGCAAGCTCCTTGCAGATTTCTTAGAGCAACTAAACCCTTGATGTACAGTCTAGTTGATATATGTTCAGTTCATATATTAGATCACAACAGTCCTATTCGAAGCCTGGTCCAAGAGTCCTTAACACCAATTTTAAGCAACAACCATATATCAAATCGAATCTCTGTCTATTCTTCACCCCATATAATACCAGCCATGGCAATCGATTCATTTAACACGAAAATGACTTCCCCTTTAACATTATCTGGATGTGGTGTTTTTAGGAATACCTCATTGCTCATGTCAAATGATAAAACAAATGTCTCCCGGTCATCAGCATATGCCAACCAGGATGTGGTGTTTTCTTACGAAGTTTTGGTGTATGATGAGAGCATACCAAGATTTGCATACGCACTTGAAACACAAGAGAGAGACGACTGGAAGGCATAGCAGAATTTGCGTCACCAAGTCTTCAGGCAATTTGTTGGGGGTAATGGGTATGTGTGTTGCTGGGTTAGGGAAAGCAGAAATGATTCACAGGGTTTTTAGTTTCGACTATAAAAGAGAGAGAGAGATTGAAGTTGAACATTTGCCCATTTGGGCTTGGGCTTGAACAATAAGCTTTGAGTTAATAGTTCAAAATTTGCTGGAATTGGCCCAGCCCAATGTGCACATTAGGGCCTGTTGTTTTCTTGTTGTTTTGTGACTTTTGTCATTTGCTAAGGATATTACACTTATAAGAAGTTTGAAATTGTAAATGATCATAAATTACCTGCCTTTCTCTACGGACATTTCTATCTAATCCTTAAACCTGGACTTCCTCATTTGTTATTTCTCTAAATTATTTGAAGAGTATCTATTGCTTATTAGTGAGGGCATTTATTTAGAGATATATATTGAAAATTTGAAATATAACTTCTTCTTTTTTAAAAAAAAAAAAAAAAAAAAAAGCTTTTGACTAGTTCTACTAACTGAAATTTTGGCAGTGAGATGATAAGGGTTGTTAATCCATATTAGTCCATGCCAAAATTTTACCTCATACGAGAAGAAAGTATGGATGGTGGAGTACTATATACTTGGCGATGCCATAAGGCCATTATAATTTGACATAATTATCTGAGTCATTTAAACATTAGCATGTGTTAGCCTCCTCTCTTGGCCTGAATAACTTTATTTTGTACTTGAAATTTTCTCAATAATAATATGCATCTAGTACAGTTAGGCTTTTGGTGAATAATCGCTTGCTGATATGAATCAATTCCTTTTTGTTTTTGTTTTGTTTGTCCAAATCCAATTAAATACTGAGTAATGCTATAAGTGTTCCTAGAGTCCTTCTAAAATCATCCCAAATGTGATGTGGCTTTTAAAATCACAATAGATCAAAAATTAATAAATCACATCTCAAATTCAACAATAATTTTAAAAGCCACATCACATTTGGGATGACTTTAGGAAGTGTAAAGCCCTGAAAATTAATTAACTAGTAATTAACTTCACGGTTCGTCTCCCAGCCTTATTCCACTTCGAACAAGACTCAAGGACCTCTACTTTTCAAAAAGAGATGATACTAAACAGCGGAAACAAAAAGATTCTATAAACATAACCGTTACAACCAGAGTATCTACCAAAGATCATTAAATAGCTAAAATCACATTATACAAGTCATCATCTTTACAAGGGATTCATACCATACTTTAATATGCAAACATGCATAAAAGCTCTAAGTTTACAGCATAACTCAAAAGTACTAGTTACCATGAGCGTTCGCCTAAGCTTGCAATAAGTTCTCAAGCCTCTTCCGGGTCAAATCCTCCAAGATAACTGGATGCTTCGGGGTATCCTCCTCTGCTAAACTATCTATAACCGCATAGTTGTACATATGGAGAAAAAGGAAAAATAATACAAGGGTAAGTCCGACGACTTAGTGAGTATAAATGCACATGACGTACCCATTATTAAATGGTGAATTCAGTTATTTATAAAGTACATGCAACATTATGACAGTTTATCATGGATGTGATATAGATATAATATATGCATATACTCATGAGTAACAATAATAGTTCAACCGTATGGTCTACCCGAAATATTACCTATTCTCAGCAAGGTTAGCGCTGTCCTGAAGGACCTGTAGTACAACACCGGTGGCCCGAATGTTGCACACTACCATACATAACATTAGTGGCACGACCGAGTTTGACATCGGGTGGCACACACCACTAATGATGTCCGTTCTATAGTAACTATCCATTAGGGAATGGTTGTGCCTTGGTCACGAAACCATTGGATCCAAAGCCCACACACACACACATTTGACCATAAAGTTAACCTGTATAGTAAGCCAATGGCCGTTATCCTGCACGTACCAGTATACTATGTTATACAATACAATTAATCTTATCAGTTTTTTACATGCATAGTTTTACAAGCTTCATTGTTATCTTGTTAATCAACACACGTTTTCACAAAAGAGAGTTCACAGTAGTTCCAAAATGTATTTCATTAGAGTTGCAAAGTATGCATGTTTGATATATATAAAATAGACATGCAATGCAGGAAAAGTAACAATAAACATCCATGTGAGTTTGTACTCACCTGGGTCGTAAGGTTCCTCCGTAAAATTTTCTTGAGCCTCCATAGCCTTGAATACTAAGAAAATACCTATCATTAGTTCTAAATCCAACTAAAATGAACCTAGAACATGAAAACAGAGGATATCAGATGACTGGCCAAAGTGGTGTTCCCTGGAACCCTTCTGACTGTACGTTCGGGTTCGTAGCAATACGTCCACCGAGAAGGTTCAAGTAGAACCTCATTTGGTTCATTCATCCTCCTATCCTCCCAAATCGATTTCTAAGGCTACCAAAAGAATATCTAGGACCTCCTATCTCAAAAAAAGGTCTCCATGCAATAGAAAACACAATGGAACTAAGCCCACCTCTAAACAAGATCAATGATATAACATGTTTAACGTTTCAAACCAACGTCTAAGCAACTTTAGAAAGCATTAAAAGAGCATAACAACCTAGAAAGAAAAGTTTAGCGCAAAGGGTTACCTCCTAAAAGCAACCTCCAAGAAAACACCTCTCATTCTCCACAAAACACACAATCTCACAAGAACACACTCAAAAAACACTCACACAGGGGTATCAGAGAGCCTGGGAACGAGAATGGGTGTGAGAAACCTTGAGGGTAGGGGGTATTTATAGCAGAGGGCGCTACCAACTTCTCTGAAAAGTAACGGACGTCTGGTACTATAGGGGCGTACGTCCAGTACTATTTACCTAACGATCCAAAGGCTGTAGCGTATGTCCAGGTATTAACCAAGGGGTATTCCAAAAGTAGCGTACGTCCGTGTGGTCCCCAGCGTACGGCCGTGTACTATTGGTAGAGTACGATGTACTATTGACAGCGTACGTACAGTGGTCCCCCCGCGTACATCCTCTACTACAGACGAGAGCGTACGTCCGACAACCCTAGCATACGTCTGGTCCGAAAGTCCAAATCCCCTAAATACCCTTCTAGTTGTCCCTAGTAACCCAAAGTCCAAATTAACCCTCTAACTAAGCTACCTAAGCTTAGTTAATTATTTGGGCCACTACGGGAGGACTCTAGGAAGACTTATTGCATTACTCTTAAATACCACATTCAAATAACTAGGAAGTTGGATAAATATTAATATAAAAGAGAATTCCTTCTATCTAGATATGTTGTAAAACTAACTTTTACAATCTCCACTCAAATTTTGACACATAAGTTAAAAACACTAAATGAAATAGATCTGAAAACAACATATCTTTAAACAAAATCAATTGATCCACAAAACTTTTTCATTTTTTTTTTCCCATTCATTCTAACTTTATGCCTAAACAAAATCAATTGGTTTTTTCTTTTTACTGATTTGTCAACTTTATATTGAAGGTTGTAAAAGTATCGTTTTGCACTACATCCGAAATGAAGTTATTATCAAAATATAATACTAATTCATTTGTGTGAAATTAGTATGTTTCCTAATTCCTGGTGTGCTACTCAAAACAAAACCATGTACAACAAATTTCGTGCTCCCAAATATGTTTTTATTTTTTTTAAAATAAAATAAAAAGATCAACCACATAATTTGAAGAAGATAATTTAATTACATAGAGGTTTCAGGATATATAAATAATTAGGGAAAATGTATAATAAGTCCTTGAGTCAACCCTCCAAAATTTAAAACTCTTTGAGTTTTTTTTTGCTCGAAAATTTACTCTCTGAGTCAATTGAAATGACAATAAAATCCTTACCATCAAAATTTAATTTAATTTAAAAAATTAAATCTAAAAATAAAAATAAAAATTGAAGGGTGGCCAAGCCACCCCTGGCCACCCCCAAACCCCTATGCGGCCACCCCAGCCACCCCACGGGTGGAGAGGCCACCCCAAACCCCCCATGGGGTGGCTACGAGCCACCCCATGGGTACCTAAGGTTGCTTGCGGCCACCCCATTGGGGTTGGGTGGTGGCCACCCTTCAATTTTTTTTTAGATTTAATTTTTTAAATTAAATTAATAAAAATTTAATATTTTAATCAAGTAAAACGGTACGTTTTGAGTGGCCCTAACGGCTGTTAAAAAATTTTGACGGCATAG
>NC_081541.1:26995373-27007882 GCF_901000735.1 Corylus avellana | reverse complement strand
GCTATTACCATTATTACAAACAAAGTTTTTTTGTTTTTTTATCTTCCACTCATCTTTTGTTCATCTACATAAGAGATTGATAAATCTACCATTAAATATGTGAGACCACATGTATGTCCCATAAATTCAATGGTAAATTTACAAAAAAAATATGAATAAAAGATAAATGTGTAACACTTCTCATTACACCATCATCAACCCACCGACCACAATCACTCTTACCAAAACTCATCTTCATTTGCTAGGAGTCATATGTGAGCTAGTGGGCATTGCAATTAAGGCGGTCACCATAAACTCCTCAAATAGGATCTCCGCATTAAAAGCCACATAAGATATAAAATACTTTATTCAAAATTTTTCCCCACCGCCAAAAAAAGAAAAAGAAGATAAAACCCTAAAAAATTATGTTTTAATTAATGATGGCAACATCTTAGTTGGTCAAACATGTTATGAATTTATTATTACTATTTCTTTTTCAAGAGATACAAACATAAAAAAAAATAAAAAAATAAAATAAAAATGTAACTAAAAAAAATGATAGAATTAAATTAATATCACTAATGCATCTAGGTGGAGCAATTTCAAGCCACTTGAGCTTTTGAATTCCTATTTGTTCGGGTCCCACAATGTCTTAATTAAAATTACATCTTCATTCACCAACTTCCACCTATTTCTTATTCCTTTCTTTTATCTTCAAAGAGAGAAGGGGTTGAGCTTTTGACCAAACACAAATATCTTCTCTCATTTTCCAAAATTTCTTAGTAGCATGAGAAGAAGGATTTGGCTAACTAAGTACTGTCTTAATTGTCCATATTTAATTTTACAAAGGGTCTATATTTAATTTTATTTTTTTCTCTCTTTCTCATGAAAAACGTAAAATTAAATATAGACAATAAAAAAACTTCAACATAGATGCTGGAGTTTTCTTTACATCAATATTTAGAAAAGATATGTCTCGATTATGTGATAATCAAGCAAGGATTTAATTAATCCAAGAGTGCAAAATCAAGTAAGGATTTGGTTTTTTTTTTTTTATGCTTTTAGTTTGTTGTTCGTTTGCGAGAAAATGTACACGGGAAAAGAAATTTGGTTGAAATTTGAATATGGGGTTTCTCTGTTGTGGAATAGGAGTAATTATTGAGCTGATAATTAGCCCATAATTCTGATGCATATAGATAGAGATTATGAAAAAATAAAAAAAAGCATAGAATTCAATTCATATGGTTAAACGTCCACTTCTATCATCCCAAAATGTATACCTACATGCATTTAATCATTTTTTTTTTTTGACATGTCCGCATAAGAGGGGGACATGAATGATGTAATGTATTAATGTAATTTAATTCCTTCATTAATTATACACATGCAAAAATGTGTATAGGTGACAAACAATTATTATGTGCACAGTGCACAAACATAGAAGGTAGAGACGTGTAGGGTAATTGAATCAAATTAATATTTTTCTCATATTGTTATTTTTCTTTTTTTAATGGATTTTCTCATATTGTTAACCAATGCAATTATTGATGCAATTCATTGTTAATGAAGATGGATCGGAGCATTAATTACTCATGCATGCATTATTTAGTTTTCATTTCTTCTTCCTTTTCGCCATTCAATGCATATAATTCTTACAGTTTTTGAAAATTCCATGAGAAGAAATAAAGACTTTACTTGGAATGCAATTTTGCAATATTTGTATTGGAAATTAAATAAAAATAACATATACAATTATATGATTCGCTCAATTATTGTTTAAGTAAAACCAATTATTATTATTATTATTATTATTTTTTCCCTCCCCCTCTTGTGTGGACATATCAAAAAATATATTATTATTATTATTATTTTTTATTTATTATTTTTTTTTTTTTGAAATTGGTTTCCATTATCAAGCTAAATCATCATCTTGCTCAGCACGTACAATATCATTCATACATAATGGGAAATCTGTTCTTCATAACTAAACTTCGTCATACTGCAAGCCTAGCTTCGCAAGTTGGTATGCAGCACCATTGGCTGATCTACGAACGTGGTTTACTTGCCATTGGATCCCACGGGATAGTAGAAGCTTGGTATCATTAATAATCTACCCATAAGCCCCCATACATGTCCTTACTTGGTTCAGTGCATTGACTACTTCTAGGGCATCTCCCTTTAGTATGAATTTTCGCAACCCCAATGAGCTCCTTAACTCCATTTCTGTCCGTGTTGCCATGGCCTCTGCGTAGTTGGATCGGAAATTTGAGGTCATGAACCACATGCCCTCACTACTACACCTCCTTCATGATCTCTCACTATGATGCCCATCCCTATCTTGCCATTTTGACTATCCACCGCCGCATCCCAGTTGAGCTTCACATTTTCGGGAGGGGGTTTCTTCCACTTTTCTGTGGACATATCTCTTCTCCTGGGACTTTGTTCGTCCGTTCTCCGAGCTGCGCTTTCGAAAGCTTCCATTTGATCCTTTGCAATTCGGACCATTGATGTTGGGGTCAGAAATTCGCCACCAAACACCACACTGTTTCTTCTTAGCCATATTTGCCGAGCAACAGTTACCATTAAATGCATCTCCTCTTCACACAGGCGTTGTACAAGTGTTGAGAGGATCTCCATAAAATCAATCTTGTCATTGGAACTTTTTTGTACTTTGCCGTTGCATTCTGTCCATACATCTTGGGTTGAGGGGCAACTCCATAGAATGTGGCCTGGTGTTTCCGATTCCCTCCCACAAATGGCGCACAGTGGGTCTGACACTATCTTTTCCCTATATAGATTCTCTCTGGTTGGCAGTATGGGTTGAGGGGCAACTCCATAAAATTCTTCCGATTCCCTCCCATAGGAAGAATTTTACAACTCGCAACCCTTTAATTCCCCATATTTTCTTTCACAATGATTGGGCTAAATGGTTGTTGGAACAACATCCTTCTTCTTTTTCAAACCTCTCTAAAGCTAGGTGGTAAGCACTGCGTATAGTGAATACCCCATTTTTTGTTCCCTCCCAAGCTAGAATGTCCTTCCCTCTACATGGGCATACCCCCATGCTGCATATCATTGGCCTCCTCTTCATTGAAGTTCTTTCGCACTAGCTCTGTATCCCACCCGTTTCTGTTTTCATCCAACAATTCACACACTTTAGCACTTCTGTCAAGTAATCTCACCGGTGATTGTGTAGTATGTGCCCTGGGGGTAGGCAACCAACGGTCATTCCAAATTTGTATCATCTTCCCTTCCCCCACCCTCCAAATAAGTCCTTCTTGCAAAAGTTTCTTTGAGTTCCAAATGCTTCTCCATACATAAAAATGTTTTCGGCCAAGGTTCGGTTCCAGGAAAGTGTCATTTGGGAAGTAGTTCTCCCGCATTACTTTTGCTACCAATGTATCTTGATTTTGAATCAACCGCCACACTTGTTTTACTAACAAGGCCATATTAAATCATTCCAAATCCTGGAATCCTAGCCTTGCTTGTGCTTTTGCCCTCCCCATTTTATTTCAACTCATCCACGCTATTCGAGCGTCATTTTCCTTATGTCCTCACTAAAATTTGGACATCATTGAGGTAATAGCCTAGCAAAGGGTCTTGGGTAGCTGGAACACACTCATTGTGTAGGTGGGGATTGCCTGTATGACAGCCTTCAATAGGACCTCCTTGCCTGCTTGAGACAAAAATTTTCTTTCTATTCGCTCCCATATTTTCCCTTGTATATATGTGAAAGCACTCACTCGAGATTGGCCAAGAAGAGGTATAGTCCTAGATATTTCTCATAGCTACTAGTGAAGCTGAGACATGCTAATGATGTAACGTGGGCCTTGGCAGCCTGTTTGGTGTTGCGGCTGAAAAAATAAATGGATGTCTTGTCACAATTCAACTTTTGCCCCGAAGCTTGTTCATATAAAGCTAAGATCTCTTGTATCCGGACCCATTCGAACATATTAGCCTTGCAAAACAGCAGGCTATCATCTGCAAAGAATAGATGGTTTATTCTCATACCACCTTTAGTAATGGGAAGACCTGTGATCCGCCATTCTTGTTCAGCCTTCTGTAAGAGAGATTCTTAAGCCCTATGCACACAGGATGAAAAAAATAAGGTGACAGGGGGTCACCTTGTTAGATCCCCCAGATAGGCTAAATATGTCCATAAGGCTACCCATTAATTAAGATCGAGTAAGAAATCGTATGGACACACGTCATCAATAACTGCACCCACCGTTCTACAAACCCAAGCTTCACCATTACGGCCTCTAGAAAGTCTCATTCCACCTTATTATATGCCTTGCTCATATCTAACTTCAAAGCCATGTAACCTTGTCGCCCTGTCATTCTTGAGTCCATCGTGTGGAGTGCCTCAAAGGCCACTAGAACATTGTCGGTGATAAGTCTTCCAGGATTGAAAGCATTCTGTGTAAGGGAAATTATATGGACTAATATCTGCTTTATTTTGTTAGCTAGCACTTTAGCAATTAATTTATAAAGCACATTACACAAACTTATGAGACGATACTCAATGATCCGGGTGGGATTCTTTCTTTTGGGGATTAAAGTAATATAGGTAGCATTTAGGGAGTTATCAAAATTACCAAGATTTAGGAAATGCAGCATCGCTTGACATACCACAATGCGCACTGTCCCTCAAGAGTTAGTAGAAACATGCTGAAAATTCTTCTCGCCCTGGTGACTTTAAATGATGCATTTAAGCTAAAGCATTGTCGACCTCAATTGCCATGAATTCCTGCAGCAAGCATGTATTCATCTCCTCTGAAACTCGAGGCTCCATTCCCTCCAGACACTGCTCCACCCCTGCCGTGAATAGGTTTTGGTAGAAGTTAACGAAAGCAACGCTGATCTCCTTGGGCTTACTCCATTCCTATCACTCCTCATCCTTTATCTTCTTGATGGAGTTAATTTTCCTTCTGTGGGCGGCTTATGCGTGGAAAATGGGGTGTTTCGATCCCCATACTTGTACGAGTTTTGTTTTCCTCGCTGTTTCCATTGTACATCTTCATGTTCTAAGATGTACTCGATTGGGGTGTTTCGATCCCCATTCTTGTACCGGTTTTGTTTCTCTCCCTGTTTCCATCGTACATCTTCCTATTCCAAGATGTTCTCAATTTCTCCATGCAATTGTTTGATGGACTCTAAATTGCCAGGTCCTTCGTTCCTCTACAAGATTTCAAGCTCTTTTCTTTTCCTCTTTAATAATTTTTCAACATGCCCAAACTTCCTTTGGCTCCATTGTGTCAGGTTCATTTGACAATGAGAAAGCATTTGTTGGGCTGTTTGTAGCGAGGTGAACCCCCCTTCTCCTGCCTCCCATGCCTCTTGTATTATGTTGTGGTACTCATCGTCTAGAAGCCAGCAAGATTTAAACTTGAAGCCCATCTAGAAAAATACTCGCTCTTCTTTCTCCTTTGAGAAATTAGTTAGCAGAAGCTTATGGTCAGATGTTCCTGCCGCCAATGCTTGCACAGTCACCTCCTTGTACAACCTGAACCACTCATTATTTGTCACCACCCGATCCAGCCGATCTTTAGTAAAACAGTCATCGCTTTTGCAATTATGCCATGTGTATTTCGAGCCTTTATACACCAAATCGTTGAGATTGCTTGATTCAAGGGCTGACCGAAATTGCTCCATTTATGTCTCCTTACGGGATGTAGCCAAATTTTTCATGCTGAGCTACAATCTCATTTAAATTGTCATAGCACATCTAGGGGCCATGCAAGAAGGACTGTAGATGATTTAGTAGTGTCATGACTCTTTCCTCTTCGTCCAATCTGGTTGGCCATAAAACCCAGTTAGCTTCCATTTTGCACTAACTTTTGTTGTGTTAACAACTGCATTAATTTGTCATCTTGAGTAATTTTATATTTTCAGGATATTCTTTTCCTTCTAGAGTAGAGCTAAGCATCGCTCTTGCCTATCGGTTCAACCACAAACATGACTTCAAAGCCTAACTTCACTATGATGCCTTCCATTTTTGTATTCTTGCATTTAGTTTCCATGAGGAACACGGCATTAGGTTTATTCTCCTTTACCAATTGGCAAAGGTCCCAAACTGTCCGAGGGTTCCCAATCCCTCAGCAGTTCCAACTTAAGAGAATCATTGGGCGCAGTGGGGCTGTGAAACAGCCGCCACCAAAGCATTGTCTAAGTTGTATTTTACCTCTTCTCCCCATTTTGTTTTCTTCCCCTCCCTATTTGCTTCATATTCCTTTTCAAAGTTTGTTTTCTTCTTCTTCCTTTCTGTTTTGGTCCTTTGTGCCCCCTCATTCACTCCCGCAATGTCAACCCGAGCCATCCTTTTCCACGCTTGCAAATTGGACCCCCCTTATGCAGGTTTCCTTAGTCCTCATCATGATTTCTGTAGGTGGACTTTTTTGGCCCTCTTCTACTATTGTACCATGCATTAGGGTATCAGTCCCACTACTATCCCATAATGGATTGATAGTGATCTCCATTTGGGTAGTCTCTTCTACTGCATCTTTGCGGCCCACATCCTCTGTGTCCTTCTCTCGTCTGCCTTGTGCCATTCTATATTAAGCCCACCCCCGGGCCCATTTGGCTCTCCTTTCCTTGCCCCGTCGGATGCCACACAAATGTTCGCATCAGCAAGTCCTGGCTCGTCTATCACGGCTGTACAAACCGCCTTTCCTTTAATAATCTTCTCACCTACCATTATGGATTCTCATTTTGACTCCACGTGTGCCTCCTTTCCCATATTTGCCGAAGGATTTGTTCCCCCTACCTGGTAAGAATACGACCCTTTTGGAGTACATGCCTTTTTAGTTGTGTTTAGGGAGCAGGGTTTCCTCTTTTCCTGCTACTTTCCCTATCGGTCATCATCAGCTGTAGACGAGTATCCTCCTCCCTACGGCCGTCCTCTCTAATCTTCCACTCGGAACCACACACCCCACTGTTTGGGTCTCTCCTCAGTGCTCATCCGTGTTGGTTTGGGAACTGTGCAGCCTTTATCTCCATGCACAATGCACCCGCAATTGAAACAAAATAAAGGCAATTTTTCATACCGAAAGCTCACCCATGATGTTTTCCCTTCTAAGTCCAATGCTCTCCCTCGTTCTAGTGGCTTCATTACATCAATAGTTACCCTAAATCTCAGACATCGGCCCCATCCAGGATTGTTTCCTGCAAAATTGATGTCCTCCAGTTCTCCTAAAGACTCCCAAATCCTTGTTCCAATATCTTTTGTCATACATAGTAGGGGCATGTCATGCATCTGTATCAAGAATGGCGATCATGTATCCAAAACTTCACGTATTGCCCCTAATTTTTTTTTTTTTTAAATTAAAAATTAAAAAAAAAAAATCAGGGTGGCTGTAGCCACCCCTTTGGCCATCTGGCCATTTTTACAACCCCAAATTTGTTGTTGTTGTTTTTTTTTTTATATAAAAAATAAATAAATAAATAAATAAAATTAAGGAAAGTATGGGAATTTTGGGATAATATTGGTCGAATTGAAAAAAAATTGAAACTTTGTGGGGGTGGATTGCAAAAATTGAAACTTTGGTGTTCGAATTGAAAAACGTTGTCAACTTTGAGGGGGTAAACTGTAATTTTCCCTATATATAATTATATCATTTTTTCACCGATCAATTGTATAAAAGCTATATAGCTAGCTAGTCATGTATATATAATTCATGTTAAGCATAAATTTGCTGTGAGATCGACCCATGTGATATAGTAAATCGAAATTACCAAAATAAGGAAATCCAAGTTCTTTTGATTATAATTAGTACATACGTAGTGCCTTGAGAAACTAACAATTGAAGAAGAAGCAACATGGTATGAAAGAAGTGGGTGATGATGATCAACGTGCACGTTAGATTTCAAAGGCATTTGGGAAAATAACATAAAGAGCCACAGGCTAGCCCTATCTACAGCGGAAATGCATCATGGAAGAGGAAGAGCATACTTGCCGTTAATATTACACGGCCAAGTACCCATTCATGTACAGTTTATGAATTGAAATCTAGTTTTGTCGATGCAGAACCTTATCTCATATATTTGAACCACCAAGCCCGCTCTACTCCTGTACGAGTTACATTTAATGTTCATTTTCAGTGTCTGGCCTAGTTTCAGCTGCACTGCAGTTTGGATGGCACTAATGAAGTCCTGAACTTTGTATTTTTGACCGATATTGATCCCTGTTACAGAAAATCAAAGAGAAAAGAAAATAAGTAGGATTTTTTTTTTTTTTTTTTTTGAAAAGAAAGAAATTAATGCAAATGAAATGTAAAATAAACCATCTTGATTGAGCCTCTAAAGCAGCTGGAGAACTCCGAGATCATTGGCCCTGTCAATAGCTGTTCTAAAGTAATCATGTTGAGTGAAACTGGTAAAGGCTCCATGTTTATCCCATTCGTGCTTCCAGAATATCTCGGCAGGCATTGCGACTGTTAAGCTAGGTCAAATCTGCAGCAATGTTTGGCAGAGAGTTGCGTCACTTTTCACCTGCATGCACGCGCGCATAACAAATAACAAATTAATTATAAGAGTGCATGTGATCTGCTATGTACTAAAACATAAACATAGGTAACATACCTGAACTTTGTCAAATGGCTGTTTGACAGGAGGAGGAGGGATTGGGCGCCATCGGCCATATGTGGCCATAAGCCATGGATGATGAAGTGGTCATTCTTGTGCACTTGCTGCAAGCTCCTGAATTGAAGAAGGACTTCGGCCATTGTATAGTCAAGTATTAATAATCAATAGCCAACGTCCCAACTTGAAAACACAAAGCAAGAACAAGCAAGCAAGCAAGCAAAAACTAGCTTCATATATATTGATGAATTGGCATTAAAGCAATAAAACAATTTGGTGCAGTTAATTAATTTTGAAATAATTAAAGATAACATGTTATGCATGTAGCGAGGCTTTGTGAGGACCACTTTGATGTTGATGGTTGATCTGCTAGCTTGATGTGGCCTAGGGGTAGATGAATTTAATGGGAGTAGATAGACAAAATAATGAAGAGGAATATTTGAAGAAGAAAGCAACAGGAAACCAATAGAATTTCAAAAGTATATTTGTTATGGTTAAGGAATAAAGACTACTCACGTGGCTAACCAGTATCACTTCTTGAAGTTGATTCACCCATTTCTTTTTAATTAATTCTATAATTAATTACTTTCTTTATCTTTTTCTTTTAGAATTTTTTTTTTTTTTTTTGGTGAAGATGTGATGATTTTATTCTTGACATTGAAACTACATATTTCCTAAAGTATCTTATTTCTTATGGGGTGTTTAATGCTTTTAATTGCAATGCTATCTGAACACAACTTGAATACATAATTTGAATAGATAATGTAAAGTCCTCTCTAGGGTTTCTTAGAGCTTCTCAACGGTGAGGTTGGGTCTTGCCGTGAGGTAAGGGTGTGTCTCTCCTTGGTCTTAGGACAGAGGGGAAGGATGATGGAGGATGAGTGGGTGCAGTTGTGTGGAAACTTTCATCTTTCGATGGAGGGGGAAACAGGGGTGACGTTACGCCCTACGCTGATTGAAGAGATAGGAAGGGAGAGAGATCTGTTTCTGGTTGGGGGGCTAGTGGTGGGGAAGATGATCAATAAAGAGGCTTTTAAAAGAATGATGGTGTTGGTATGGGGTTTGACTGACTCTGTGGGGTTCCATGAGGTAGGAGAGTACCTGTATATTATTCAGTTCAAGAAGCGAGTAGATTTGAAATGAATATGGGATGGACGAACATGGGCGTTTGATAGAAACCTTTTGGTATTAAAACTCTATGATGGGCTTCAACAGACCATTGAGATGCGTCTAAACCATGAGGCTTTCTGGATTCAGATGCATGACCTACCTCTTGGGTGCATGACAAGGGACGTAGGACAGAGTATTGGTGAATCAGTTGGTGTGGTGGAGATGATCGATGTCAACTAAGATGGAGTGGGATGGGGTAAGTACTTTCGAGTCAAAGTCTTGGTAGATCTAACCAAACCTTTGGCTAAGGGAAGTGTTCTAAACCTGCCAGAAAAGAAGCTATGGATTTCTTTCCAATATGAGCGTCTACCACGCTTTTACTTCCGGTGTGGAGCTATTAAGCACGGAGAGGAGGGCTATCCGGCTAAAGGAGAGAGGTTGCAGCATGGGGTTGGACCATTTGCATAGTTTGGAACGTGGTTGAGGGTTAGGGTGATGAAACCAATCGGTAGCATGAGAGGACCGGCAACCATGCGAGATGCTCTGGTGGGGGAAAGGTAACTAGGTACTCTTTTTGCCTCATCTGCTCCTACTACCCAAAACAACGTGTAGTCTGGGTATCGTGATGAGATGGGCGAAAGTTGAGGAGTGGGTTTGCAGCTTGGTGTTTTGAACCAGAATAATGAAGGGGCACACTACATTACAGGCTGTGATACATAGGTTGATGAAGAGGATCCCTAGCGACGCTATGAGATAGTGATGTCTCTGAAGGAGGGATTGATGGGTACGTCAGGAGGCTCACGTGGAAGTTGTTTCTTCGGTGGGGGTTGGTATGGGTAAGAAAAATAGCAGGACAATTGACAGCTGCAAGGGAGGAACAAATTTGAAGGTTGGTGGAATTAATCTTGTGGTGCAAAAGGTCCTACAGATGGACCCACTCAATGAGCTATAAGCAAATGAAGGCTCCACGTCAAGTGCTAATGACATGATGGCCAATGTGGCTTTGCAGAGGATAGAAGTGGACCAAAACGTGCAGAGGCTGACTATGGAAGAATTTAGGTTGAGGGATGAAGATCTGATTATGGCAGAATTTTCTATGGGAGGGTTTGGTGCGGGAGAACTTAATAATCCTTGTCAATTTGTAATTCATGCTAGTCCATTGTTTCGAATGGGGGTAAATAGTCCTAGAAAACCGATTTTAACGAAATGGAAAAAGAAGGCTCGGGCAAAAGGACAATATGAGAACATGGGAGGTACTTCCAATCTTATCGTAGGAAAACAAAAAAGAAAAGCTCGATATGGGCTGAAATTGGATCTGTTGGGGCTACTGCAATGGAGGTGAATGTAGAAGAGAAACATACCAAAATGAGGAAGTTCGAGGAAAGAGAGGAATTGGATGAGTCCAGAGTGACTGGAGTGGCGGAGGCTGGAGTCCAGCCCCGCTACTCATTATGAATTGACTAAGTTGGAATTGTCATGGGCTTGGGAACCTACGAATAGTTATGAACCTTTGCCAGATGGTGAGAGATAAGTAACCTAATATTTTATTTCTCATAGAGACAAAAATGCAGAGAAATAAAATATCATATTTGCGAGGGAAACTAGGCTTTGATTGTGTGTTTGTGGTTGATTGTGTTGGGCGTAGTGGTGGTTTGACACTTTTTTGGAAAGAGAATGTGGAGCTGGAAATTCAAAATTATTCTCTTCGACACATTAATGCAGTAATAAAAGAGGTGGGCATGGACTCTCAAAGGAAACTAATAGGATTTTATGGCAATCCGAAAACAGCCTGTAGAGGGGGGTGATAAGTGTCAAATATTGCATATTTGGACCCCTTTATTTACATTAGTTAATCCTTTAACTGTGTCGTTATTTAATATTTTGTGTTAGTTTTGTGTTTTTAGTATTTTGTAGGTCATTGAAGAAAAACTGCAGCTTTAAAGGGAAAAATGCAAAGTTGGAAGAAAGAATACTTTGAGAAAACCTAGATTGTGTGGTTAAGTCTAACCAAATCCAAGAAAAGGTTAAATCAGATTAAAGTTCAGATTTGATAAGATTTCGGATCAGATTTAAATTCAGATTCTGCATACATGTTAGTATTTTGACCATAACTCTTCGCTCAAATATCGGATTGAAGTGATTCAAATGGCATTGGAAAGCTAGCTCAAAATAATACAATTTGTTGTGAAATAGGATTTTCGTAATTCAGACGGTTTATATGCCAAAATCGCCCTACAATTAAATGACACAAATCTGGACGAATCCTATTCCGATTTCAGACTTCTATTTTGACTGGGAGACAGACCTTCGAATTATCTAGGTTTACTTGGGCTTCTAGGACTTCCCTAAGCCTATAAATAAACTTCTTTGCATTCAAGAAAAGGGACACAATCCCAGAGAGCAAAATTCTTTTGTTTAGTTTTTCTTTAGGTTTAGGTTGAGGTTTGGATTTTATGTTTATGTGGAGCTAAATTCCCAACTAAGGTTGGGGATAAAGCCTCACCGATGAAGAACATCAATACTTTTATGTAAATTTTTATTATTCTGATTTTATTGGGTTTTATATTTCTATTGTTTTACTTCTAATCAATTGTATGAAGTGATTTTTGGATATCTCTTGTGATTCAAGGATACATGTGATGATTTGAGATAATTTCATATGATTGATTGCTTGGCTTTTAACTCATAAAAATTGGATATCCCTTGTGATTTGTTCTATGGATACATCTGGTGTTTCAATTGAATTTGGATTCCTTTTGTGATTTGGTCAATGAAGGGATACATGGGATGGTTCTGATTAATTCTTTGAAGCATAGTAAAACATATCTATGATTTAATTT
>NC_081541.1:26989968-26995273 GCF_901000735.1 Corylus avellana | reverse complement strand
AAACATTTACATCCCTAATTCTAATAAAAAATAAAATAATAATAAGAATTAAAAAAAAAAAAAAGAGTCTAAAGACCCACCTTTCTAATTAACATTATCTTTATTTGCTTAGAACAATAAATAATTGCTGTATGCTCTAAGAGAGAGCTAAAACAGTCGCATAGAATGGGAATATATACCATGTTATTATTAATTATTATTATTGGGAATAGATTGACATATGTTTTCATCATGTACATACAAACGATGTCATTAAACTTTAAGAAGCAATTAACCAAATTAATAAGGCAAAAGGGGATAATAATTAAACTTATGCTATTGGGATACAAAGTGATGAATGAGATACAAAGTGAATATGCTATTGGGATACAAAGTGATGAATGGGTCTCAGAAAATGAGGTCCTGCATTTCAAAAGTAAATGAATATGTTCATCAAATATCTTCTTCTTTTTTTTTTCTTTCCTTAATTTTTTGGCAGCTTACTTACTCAAACAAATTCATATTAATGGGTGTAAGTCTTCTATTCTCATCACATAAGCAAATGAAAAACGTCTAATATAAGTAGTCATCATCAAAAACATCAAATGGAACCCACAAAAAAACATTGGCTACATAACATGGAACACATCTCTTAGAATAGACCCACAAATCCAAACCAGCAATCACTGTACAGATTTGAATCAAATGGAGAAAAGCATAAAGAAAGAAAGAAAGAAAGAAATCGAAAACCCCTAAGTTTTAAAACCTAAATTCGCACCTTATATTTACCGCATCCAATAAACCTTCTACCAAGATTTTTCTGCGTGCGAGAAGTCATCACTGGTGATTCTATTCCGCATAGGCATTTCGTACACGTAGAGGTAGACTTCGCCGGCGAACTTCCCACCGACAGTACACAGCCATTCGCATCATCTTCGCCAGCAAACTTCTCCATCGTTGACGATGGGACCGGCTGCGTGACATGCATTACAACAATGGGGACCACAGAACAAAGGGAAGGCAGAATGCAAAATTTTAAACCAACCCATCCGACAATAAGCAAACAATATACACATCAACCAATACCTTTCTATGTTTAACCAAAAAAAAATTCACAGCAACTAATAACTTTCAATTTTTAACAACAAAAAAATTATATTCAAAACCAACGGGTCTGCTGCAGACAAGGCAAAAATATAGAGACAAAAATATTCTAAACATAGGGACCCATATCACTTTTGGACACTATAAAGCGAATTCTCCTTCGCACTTAATCAGAACATCAATACATATACAAAACAACCAAACCCATTCTCCACAAAATGTGAAGGAAAACAACCAAACCCATTCTCCAGGAAAATCTTCTACAAACAAACCAAACCCATTCTCCACAAAATCTTTAACAAAACAACCAAACCCATTCTCCACAAAATGTTCTGCAAAACAACCAAACTCATTCTCCAGAAAAATTTTCTACAAACAAACCAAACCCATTCTCCACAATATCTTTAACAAAACAACCAAACCCATAGGAAAAACTCAATCGGGAAAGTGGGCTACCTTCGGGATGACGGGACCGGATGCGTGAATGGGACTGCGACGACCGGCCGGAACCGTGCGCGGGGCTGGGTGGGGGCTGTGTGACCGGGGGATGGCTACGATCGGGCGGCGCCGCGTGCGAGGGGGGCTGCGTGACCGGGGGATGGCTACGATCGGGCGGCGCACCGTGCGGTGGGGCTGCGTGAACGGGGAAGCCGAGAATCGGGCGGGGGGATGGGTGAACCAGGGGAACGGATGCGTGAGCGTGAGCGTGAGCGTGAAGGAGAAGGAGGCCAAACTGTTACCTATTAACCTAAGCAAAACGGCGCCGTTTTGCTTAGGGTTCCCTAACCATAAGCAAAACGACGCCGTTTTGCTCCAGCTTAAAAAAAAAAAAAAAAAAAATGCCATAAGGGCGATTTCGTAACTTAACCCTAATAAAACGGTGTCGTTTCGAGGTTTCCGTCCAGACTAACGGTTTTGACTAACGGAGTGGCCAAAATGCAAAATTTTGGTAGTTTGGGGGGCTACTTTATGAGTTTTGGAACATCAGGGGGCTAAATCGCAAACGGCTGGTAGTTTGGGGGGCTTTTTTATATTTTTCCCTTTTTGTATTTTGCCATTCCATTCTGTCCATACATCCTGGGCTGAGGGGCAACTCCATAGAATGTGGCCTGGTGTTTCCGATTCCCTCCCACAAATGGCGCACAGTGGGTCTGACACTATCTTTTTCCTATATAGATTCTCTCTGGTTGGCAGTATGATGTTACAAGCTTTCGACAGGAAGAATTTTACAACTCACAACCCTTTAATTCCCCATATTTTCTTTCACAATGATTGGGCTACATGGTTGTTGGAACAACAGCCTTCTTCTTTTTCAAACCTCTCTGAAGCTAGGTGGTAAGCACTGCGTATAGTGAATACCCCATTTTTCGTTCCCTCCCAAGCTAGAATGTCCTTCCCTCTACATGCGCATACCCCCATGCTGCATATGATTGGCCTCCTCTTCATTGAAGTTCTCTCACACTAGCTCTGTATCCCACCCATTTCTGTTTTCATCCAACAATTCACACACTTTAGCATTTCTGTCAAGTAATCTCACCAGTGATTGTGCAGTATGTGCCCTGGGGGTAGGCAACCAACGGTCATCCCAAATTTGGATCATCTTCCCTTCCCCCACCCTCCAAATAAGTCCTTCTTGCAAAAGCTTCTTTGAGTTCCAAATGCTTCTCCATGCATAAAAAGATTTTCGACCAAGGTTCGCTTCCAGGAAAGTGTCATTTGGGAAGTATTTCTCCCACATTACTTTTGCTACCAATGTATCTTGATTTTGAATCAACTGCCACCCTTGTTTTACTAACAAGGCCATATTAAATCATTCCAAATCCTGGAATCCTAGCCCTGCTTGTGCTTTTGCCTTCCCCATTTTTTTTCAACTCATCCATGCTATTCGGGCGTCATTTTCCTTATATCCTCACCAAAATTTGGACATCATTGAGGTAATAGCCTAGCAAAGGGTCTTAGGTAGCTGGAACACACTCATTGTGTAGGTGGGGATTGCCTGTATGACAGCCTTCAATAGGACCTCCTTGCCTGCTTGAGACATAAATTTTCTTTCTATTCGCTCCCATATTTTCCCTTGTATATATGTGGAAGCACTCACTCGAGATTGGCCAACAAGAGATGTAGTCATAGATATTTCTCATAGCTATTAGTGAAGCTGAGACATGCTAATGATGTAATATGGGCCTTGGCAACCTGTTTGGTGTTGCGGCTGAAAAAATAAATGGATGTCTTGTCACGATTCAACTTTTCCCCCGAAGCTTGTTCATATAAAGCTAAGATCTCTTGTATCCGGACCCATTCGAACATATTAGCCTTGCAAAACAGCAGGCTATCATCTGCAAAGAATAGATGATTTATTCTCATACCACCTTTAGTAATGGGAAGACCTGTAATTCGCCATTCTTGTTTAGCCTTCTGTAAGAGAGTGCTTAAGCCCTGAACTTTGTCTAATGACTGTTTGACAGGAGGAGCAGGAATTGGGCGCCATTGGCTGTATGTGGCCATAAACCATGGATGATGAAGTGGTCATTCTTGTGCACTTGCTGCAAGCTCCAGAATTGAAGAAGGACTTCGGCCATTGTATAGTCAAGTATTAATAATCAATAGCCAACATCCCAACTTGAAAACACAAAGCAAGAACAAGCAAGCAAGCAAAAACCAGCTTCATATATATAGATGAATTGGCATTAAAGCTATAAAACAATTTGGTGCAGTTAATTAATTTTGAAATAATTAAAGACAACATGTCATGCATGTAGCGAGGCTTTGTGAGGACCACTTTGATGTTGATGGTTGATCCGCTAGCTTGATGTGGCCTAGGGGTAGATGAATTTAATGGGAGTAGATAGACAAAATAATGAAGAATAATATTTGAAGAAAAAAGCAACAGGAAACCAATAGGATTTCAAAAGGATATTTATTATGGTTAAGGAATAAAGACTACTCACGTGGCTAACCAGTATCACTTCTTGAAGTTGCTTCACCCATTTCTCTTTAATTAATTCTATAATTAATTACTTTCTTTATGTTTTTCTTTTAGAATTTTGTTTTTTTTGTTTTTTTGTTTTGTTTTGTTTTTTTGTTTTTTTGTGAAGATGTGATGATTTTATTCTTGACATTGAAACTACATATTTCCTAAAGTATCTTATTTCTTATGGGGTGTTTAATGCTTTTAATTGCAATGCTATCTGAACACAACTTGAATACATAATTTGAATAGATAATGTAAAGTCCTCTCTAGGGTTTCTTAGAGCTTCTCAACGGTGAGGTTGGGTCTTTCCGTGAGGTAAGGGTGTGTCTCTCCTTGGTCTTAGGACAGAGGGGAAGGATGAAGGAGGATGAGTTGGTGCAGTTGTGTGGAAACTTTCATCTTTCGGTGGAGAAGGAAATAGGGGTGACGTTACGCCCTACGATGATTGAAGAGATAGGAAGGGAGAGAGATCTGTTTCTGGTTGGGGGGCTAACGGTGGGGAAGATGATCAATAAAGAGGCTTTTAAAAGAACGATGGTGTTGGTATGGGGTTTGACTGACTCTGTAGGGTTCCATGAGGTAGGAGAGAACCTGTATATTATTCAGTTCAAGAAGCGAGTAGATTTGAAATGAATATGGGATGGACGAACATGGGCGTTTGATAGAAACCTTTTAGTATTACAACTCTATGATGGGCTTCAACAGACCATTGAGATGCGTCTAAACCATGAGGCTTTCTGGATTCAGATGCATGACCTACCTCTTGGGTGCATGACAAGGAACGTAGGACAGAGTATTGGTGAATCAGTTGGTGTGGTGGAGATGATCGATGTCAACTAAGTTGGAGTGGGATGGGGTAAGTACTTACGAGTCAAAGTCTTGGTAGATCTAACCAAACCTTTGGCTAAGGGAAGAGTTCTAAACCTGCCAAAAAAGAAGCTATGGATTTCTTTCCAATACGAGCGCCTACCATGCTTTTGCTTCCGGTGTGGAGCTATTAAGCACGAAGAGGAGGGCTGTCCGGCTAAAGGAGAGAGGCTGCAGCATGGGGTTGGACCATTTGCATAGTTTGGAATGTGGTTGAGGGCTGGGGTGATGAAACCACTAGGTAGCATGAGAGGACCGGCAACCATGCGAGATGCTCTGGTGGGGGAGAGGTAACTAGGTACTCTTTTTGCCTCATCTGCTTCTACTACCCAAAACAACGTGTAGTCTGGGTATCGTGATGAGATGGGCGAAAGTTGAGGAGTG
>NC_081541.1:26988316-26989868 GCF_901000735.1 Corylus avellana | reverse complement strand
AAGTATTGGAGGCATGTCAGCTTAATGATCTCGGGTTTATTGGGTCCAAATTCACTTGGTGCAATAATAGAGAGGGTGCATACTTTACAAGAGATAGGCTTGATAGAGCTGTGGCTAACACCTACAAGCTCTGACCATTCTCCTCTACTTGTATGAGAAGTTCGGGGAGGTGGATGTCTTCGTTCTAGCATGTAAAAGCTCTGACCATTCTCCTCTACTTGTTAGTTATGGGAGGAGGAGAAGTGGGGATACAGGGATGGGAGAGGCTTTTAAGTTTGAAGCTAGCTAAATGGTTAATGATGCCTACTATCAAGTGGTTAAGGAGGCGTAGGAAGGAGGAATGGGTTAGGGGGATCTACTCGATATTGTTGTGAGCAAACTCGATCAATGTAAACTTCAGTTGATGAAATGGAGTAAACGGCAAGGTTATAGGCGGAAGGCTGACTGGGTAAAAAAGAAAATAGATAGAATTGAGTTACTACAGGTACTAACCGATCCAGAGACTCTGGGTGATATAAAAAAGCTTCCGAAAGCTATAGATGATAAGCTCAAAAGAGAAGATTTAAAATGGAAGCGAAGGTTGAAAGTCCATCGGCTATAGAATGGGGATATAAAGACCAAGTTCTTCCATATGCATGTGAACCAACAGAGGAAAAGAAATCACATAGATGAAGTCATGAATGTGGAAGGGGTTAAATGCACTAATCCAGACAATGTCAGTAGTGCATTCTTGGAGTACTACCAATCTCTTTTCACGTCCTCAAATTTGGTAGGACGGGACGAATGCCTGGGGGTGTTGGAAGAAAAAGTCATGGTCGAGATGAATGGCCAACTAGAAATGAACTTTACTGCAGACGAAGATTGTATTGCTATATCGCAAATGGCTCCGTATAAGTCCCCAGGCCCAGTTGGGTTTGCTCTGTGCTTCTACCAAAAATTTTGGTAGTGATTGGCATTGAGGTATGTCAAGCAGTCCTCTTTTGTTTAAATTCAGGTAGATCTTTTGAGTTGATAAACGATACGAATATTGTGCCATCCCTAAAAAGAAAGTGTCTGCTAGGGTTACAGATTTTATACCTATTAGCTTATGTAATGTGATTTACAAATTGGTTGCTAAAGTAATTGCTAATAGACTCAAACGGGTTTTACCTTATATTATCTCTCCGAACCAAAGTGCATTTGTGGCTAGTAGACATATCACTGACAATGTTATAGCTGCTTATGAGATCATGCACACTATGAATACTCGCATGAAAGGGACGATAGGCTTTATGGCGCTGAAACTTGATATGAGTAAAGCGTATGACCGAGTGAAATGAAGTTTTTTAGAAGGGGTTATGAGTAGATTGGTTTTTTCAAGCAGATGGGTTTCTTTAATATCGAAGTGCATAAGCTTAGTCTCGTACTCAATTATGATTAATGGGAGTCCAAATGGTCATATCAAACCGTCATGTGGTATTCGCCAAGGTGACCCCTTATCCCCTATTTATTTATTATGTGTGCGGAGGCTCTTAGTGCTATGTTGCAAATGGCGGACAGGAATCGGGAAATT
>NC_081541.1:26986954-26988216 GCF_901000735.1 Corylus avellana | reverse complement strand
GATGGAGCCACCCCTTTGAATTTCCTTTTTCTTTTTCTTTTAATTTTGTTAGTTTTTTTAATATTTTTAGGGTTAACTACCTAAAACTCTCTAAGGGTTTCACTACTTTATTTTTTTTCCCTCTCAGTTTTGATTTGTATCACAAGAGGTACATGTGGTTTGATAAAAACCAAATTGGTCATTCTGTCAGTTGACCGTTAGTTGACTTAACGAAAATGACATGTGGACCAGTTAAATCTTGTCACGTGCCATGTAATTTATTTATTTTTTTTTTAAAAAAAATATATATATTTTTTCAGAGGAAAAAAAAAAAAAAAAAAAATTGGGGGTGGCTCGGCCACCCCCAAGGGGCCAAGGGGGTGGCCATAACCACCCCCAAGACCCACTGGGGGTGGTTTCGGCCACCCCCAATTTTTCTTTTCTTTTCTTTTTTTAATGAAAATATATATATAAATAAATTACATGACACGTGGCAAGATTTAATTGGTCCACGTGTCAATTCTGTTAAGTCAACTAACGGTTAATTGACAGAATGACTAATTTGGCCTTTATCAAAACTACAGGTACCTCCTTTGATACAAATCAAAACCTAGGAAAAAAAATAAAGTAGTGAAACCCTAAGGGGGTTTTAGGTAGTTAACCCATATTTTTATTTTTCTTTAAAAAAATTAATTTTTTATTGTCCAAAACGACCTCAAAGAACTACTGCACCGTGCGATAGTTTTGAACTACCACACATAAGTCTTGCCCTACAAGTTACGTACCTTTGGAGTTCACTCGTTATAAAATTTGTATTTTGGGCTCGTTTGGGATTTTTTTTACTTAACTAGTTTTTTTTTTTTTTTTTTTTTTGTGAATATCGAAAAAAAATAAAAATAAAAAAAGTTGAGATTATATTTGGTTAGTGATTAAGAAAATTAGGAAAAAACTCTAAAAAAATATAATTAAAAAACAAATTTTAAAAATTAAAAATGTAAAAAATTATGGGTAGTTTTAAACCAGCCATAGGGGTAGCCGAACCACCATAAGGAACCACCCACATGTGTCTAGGGGTAGCCAAGCCACCACTGGGGGTGGAAATTTTAATTTCCACATTTTAATTTTTCTAGCCTTTCAATTATGTGTCACATTTTAATTTTGACCTTGAATTGTCTATTTTTTCCACTTAGAGTTTTTTTTTTTTTTTTTTTTTTTAAAGGAATAGAGTGGCTTTGATAAATAGCTAAACAAATTAAGTATAACGCTCTACAAAGATAATATCC
>NC_081541.1:26983600-26986854 GCF_901000735.1 Corylus avellana | reverse complement strand
TGGAGTCATGTGGATTGGTGTTGTTTGGATTCTAGTGGGGCCTCGGGTGGTATTTTGATCATGTGAGATACAAGGGTGGTGGAGAAGGTTGATGTTTGTGTAGGGGCTTATTCTCTGGACGTGTCTTTCAGGAATGTGGTAGATCTCTCTGTTTGGGCGTTTGCAGGGGTGTATGGTCCGAACCTTGATAGGGATAGAAGACTCCTTTGGGATGAGTTGGCTGGCATTCTTAGTTGGTGGAACTTGCCATGGTGTATTGGGGGAGACTTCAATGTTACTCGGTTCCCTAGTGAAAGATTAGGTGGAGCTCGTCTGGATTCTGTTATGATGGGTTTCTCTGATTTTATTTATGAACAAGGGCTTATGGACCTTCCACTTGTTGGGGGTGCTTTTACTTGGTCGGTTTCTCAAGATCCTCCTCTGTGGTCAAGGATTGATCGGTTTCTTGTTTCCCCAGAGTTGGAAGCCTAGTTTCCAGGGGTGAGGCAGAAGAGGCTTTCTTGTCTTTGCTTGGATCACTTTCCAATCATTCTTGAGTTGGGGGATGTTTCCAAGGGGAAAAGGCCGTTCAGGTTCGAGAATATGTGGCTTAAAGCGGAAGGGTTTATAACCTTAGTGAAACAATGGTGGGATTCTTATGAGTTCCAAGGTATGCCGAGCTTTGTTCTCGCTTGCAAGCTCAAGGCCTTGAAGCTGAATTTGAAGACATGGAATGAGGAGGTGTTTGGTAACATTGAGAGGAATAAGAGGATTCTTCTTGACGATCTTTGGGCGTTTGATGAGCACGAAGAAAGTAAGGCTTTGAATGAGGAGGAGTTAACGAGGAAGGCTGAGGTTGTTCGAGAGTTAGAGAAGTGTACACTTATGGAGGAGATTAGTTGGAGGCAGAAATGTAGGGTGTTTTGGTTGAAGGAAGGAGACAAGTGCACTAAATTCTTTCACTCCATAGCCAACTCTAACAGAAGATATAACTCGATAGAGACCCTTATGATTGGGGATAATCTTTCTTCAAATCAGGATGAGATTAGCGAGCACATTGTTGATTTCTATCAAAAGCTCTTTGCTGAGCAACACAATTGGAGGCCCTTGGTAGATGGTATCTCCTTGGATTCCATTTCGGAGGGAGAGGCCAGCTGGTTGGAGAGAGATTTTGATGAGGAAGAGGTTAAAAAGGTCGTGTTTAAGATGAATGGCAATAAGGCATCGGGCCCCGATGGGTTTTCTATGGCTTTCTTCCAAGCTTGTTGGGATGTGGTGAGGGAGGATATTATGAGGGTGTTTAGTGCTTTTCATGCTGGCGGGATGTTTGTAAAGAGCCTCAATGCTTCTTTCATTTCGCTTATTTCGAAGATTCCCGGTGTCATCAATCTCAAAGATTTCCGCCCGATTAGCCTTGTGGGAGGTATGTACAAAATTATTGCCAAGGTTTTAGCAAACAGATTAAAGGTTGTGTTGGACAAGATCATCTCCAAGTCGCAAAATGCTTTCATCAAAGGTAGGCAAATTCTAGATCCCATCTTGATTGCTAATGAATGCCTTGGTAGTAGGCTGAGATTTGGGGAGCCAGGGGTCATTTGCAAAATGGACTTGGAAAAAACTTATGATCATGTGAATTGGGGTTTCTTGATGTACTTGCTAAGGAGGAGTGGTTTTGGAGGGATATGGTGTTCTTGGATTCAACATTGCATTTCCTCGGTGTGGTTTTCGATTATGGTAAATGGGTCTCCTAAAGGTTTTTTTAGAAGCTCCAGGGGCTTGAGACAAGGGGATCCCCTCTCTCCTTTGCTGTTTGTGTTTGTGATGGAGGTTTTGAGTAGGATGATTTCGGCAGCGGTTCATGGGGGGCTGTTAGAAAGCTTCAAAGTCGGCAACACTACAGTCTCTCATCTTTTATTTGCCGATGACACCTTGATTTTTGCAATGCTAGGCCTGCCCAGTTACGCTATTTGCGAAGTTTGTTTTTGTTATTTGAAGCTGCCTCCGGTTTGAAGGTTAATTTGGCTAAGTCGATGCTAATTCCTGTGAGGAATGTGAAGCAAGTGGATTCGTTAGCCGGTATTTTAGGGTGTGGGGCAGTTACTTTGCCAGTGAAGTACCTTGGTCTCCCGTTGGGAGGCTCGTATAAGTCCAAGCATATTTGGGATGGAGTTATCGAGAAGATTGAACATCGGTTGGCCAGCTGGAAAAGGTTGTATTTGTCGAAGGGGGGTAGGGTCACCCTTATCAAGAGCACTCTCGCTAACCTGCCCACTTATTACTTGTCTTTATTCCCTATTCCGGTGAGTGTTGCTAAGCGCATCAAGAAGCTTCAACACAATTTCCTATGGGGAGGGATAGGCGAAGAGTTCAAGTACCACTTGGTGAAGTGGTCGTAGGTTTGCACTCCGATCAAGGAAGGAGGGTTGGGTATTAGGAATTTATTGGTCTTCAACCGCGCTCTTTTAGGGAAATGGTTGTGGCGTTATGGGTCGAAAAGAGATGCTTGGTGGAGAGTTGTGGTAGATGCAAAGTTTGGAAGCTTATGGGGAGGGTGGTGTTATGTTGAGCCTGGAGGAACGTTTGGGGTGGGGTTATGGAAAAATATTAGAAAAGAATGGGAAACTTTCAAAGGCTTTACGAGATTTGCAGTGGGGGATGGGTCTAGGATTAGCTTTTGGCATGATTGGTGGTGTGGAGATTCCGCTCTCAAGATAGCTTTCCCGATTCTTTTTAGTATTGCTTGTGCAAAGGATGCCTCAGTTGCGTATAACGTGGAGATGCTAGGTGGGTCCAATCAGTGGAATGTGAGTTTTTCGAGAGAGGCTCATGATTGGGAGGTGGATGCCTTTGCCTCTTTCTTCTAGGTGTTACATGCTACTAGAGTGAGACAAGGGTTTGAAGATAGATTATGGTGGAATTCCTCCAAAAGAGGAACTTTCAAGGTCAAGTCTCTCTTTTTCTCCTTGGCGTGTTTGGAAGGGAGGAGGTTTTCCTGGAAAAGTGTGTGGCGGACACAGGCTCCTCCAAGGGCAGCTTTCTTTGTGTGGTCGGCCGCTTGGGGCAAAATTCTGACCTTAGATAACCTCATAAAGTGAAATGTGATTGTGGTGAACAGATGTATGTGCAAGAAGAGTGAGAAGACGGTGGATCATCTTCTTATTCATTGTGAGGTGGCGTCAGCTTTGTGGAGTGCCTTTTTTGGTCGTTTTGGGTTATCGTGGGTGATGCCTGGACGGGTTTTCGAGTTGCTAGCCTGTTGGTGGTCTTCAGGAAGG
>NC_081541.1:26904174-26983500 GCF_901000735.1 Corylus avellana | reverse complement strand
TCTTTTATTTTTTTAATAATTAATGAATATTATATTATTTTTTTAAAAAAAATTAATTTTTTATTGCGGTTGGACGATCTCAGCCGTCCATTTGGATGTGGTAGTTCCAAACGACCGCATGTAAGCCTCCTAACTCAGATGACTTACAGGTAAAGATATCGACCACGCCCGGGCGTATTCTCAATGCTGAAAGCATCGGCCGCGATTTTTTTTTTTATTATTATTTTATTATTTTAATTTTTTTTCAAAAAAAAAAAAAAAAAAAAAAAATTTAGCCGGCGTAAGTTGCATCATGACTCTTAATTTATTTATTGGTGGAGCACTCAAGCAAGGCACTGGTCTCTGTAGCTCTCTCTCTCTCTCTCTCTCTCTCTCTCTGTGTAATGGAAGCCTCAAAGCCGTTAATGAAGCATTACAGCGCAAAATTAAAGCAAGCGACGCTGCTATGGCTAGAGGGTTTTAGAGAGGCCTGTTGTCTTCACCGGGTGGTCATTCTCTGCTACAGGTCCTTTCCCTCTCTCTCTCTCTCTGAAATTATTAACTTCCCTTGCACGCCTTTTATTTCTCATCACCTTTGCTTTCCGTTTGGTTGACGAGAAAATATATGAAAGTAGAAGAAGTAAGGAGTTCTTCGATTATGTTAGAAAACTAGGTTCCAAATTTATACTTTTAGCTACTGTATCACGATTTTTTAAAAAAAATATATGTTGTGGCAGGTCGAGAGAGCTTTTGATCAGAACTGGGCAATGTTTTCTACTGAATGGTTTTATTTTCTTAGGAAGGTAATCTATTTCTTTCCTCTATAAATTGTTTAATTGGAGAAATTTTTTGATCTCGGTTTCATTTAAATGCATTTGTAGTATATTCGGTATACTAATATTGCAGTTGATTAGAAATTTCGGTTGTGTTTAATATATTTGATCAATTAGGTAATGCTATGTGCATATGCTAAGAGTTGAGCAATTGGGTAATTTGAAGTATTTAAATCTTCAATAACTGTGATCCCTGGACAAGGTTTGCCCTATCTTTTGATGCAATACCACCCCATGAGGTAGATGGTAGTTGATCCCATCACTCACAAGGTTTATTTGCTACCTTGCAGACTTTACCAATAAACTTTCTTCATGCTACCTTGCAGACTTTACTTATAAACTTTCCCAAAAGTTCGTTCTTCTTTCTTTGTTTTCTTCTTCAGGAGAAAAACAAAAAAAGAACTTGCTTGGGTGGGTTTAGTTGATGAGAAGAAAATTTAGTGGCCAAAATTTGGACTATGTAATCAGACTTGTGCAGCACCTAGTTGGATAAGACGATGGATATGATATTTCAACAGTTTGAACATTGTTTTTCAGACATACAACAATATTTGGTCCCTGTATTCATCAGAGAACATCTTTCTTGTACAATGATGGGAAAACACGAGACTAACTTTAAGAAATCATAAAAAGATGCCTAATGAAGCTGCTTTTAAAATTCTAAAGGAAGCAACAAAATACACACAAAAAGGGAAAACAAGAAGAGGAGGAGGAAGAAGAAGAATAAGCAGCAGCGATTGTCAATTACAGAAAACTGAAATCTTATATGTAATGGTTTATTCCAATCTAATGAGTTAAATACCCTAGCATGATTACCTGAATAAGAAATAAAAATAAAAATAAACTATGAACTTAAAAACACTTGCTGTACATGCATGTCATAGCTGGTAAAATTCCATTTATTCATGACAGGCAAAATTAATCCATGTTATGAATTTCAATCTTCTCCCTAGGTAATTTTGCTAATTAAGTTTTGCTTTTTACTTATAAGTAATCTAAGCAAAGATCTTTCTATTTAATGCCTTATATTACATGTACCATTTTTTTTTTTTTTTTTTGTGATTATTTGTATCAAAAATGAAAATGTATTTGTCTAGTGGTTTCTAGCTTGCTTTTCATACATATTTTACAGTTATATGGGCCTTTGTTTCTCAATTCCAACCTACCATGTTAGTTGATGTATTAATGCTTCAGTTGGTTGTGAAACAGTGTATTTTTATCATGCTTTAATAATTTAAATATCTTCGATATCAATGTGCAGTATGTTTGTCCTCAACAGAGTTGTCGTCCCAATGCTCCACTGGATATTACCTGATCAGAGCTCACAGTTTAGTTCTCAAATAGCATTATCACTTGGTTGCATTTTGAAATTTTATTCCATCATTCGTCATGGACTCATACAACTCTTTTATGTAAGTATCAGTATCATGTTTATCATTTTGTACCCTCACTTACGTAGCTTTTTTAATAATCATTTCAGGAATGTCTCATCGTTGAGCTTCTTAGATGGCTTTTATATGTACTTTTTATATCAGGAAACTGGATATTTGCATTGTTTTCAAAAAACCTTATGGGGTAAATAAGTTAGCATAACTATATTTTTGTGCAAAAGAGAAGGATATGATGAAAACCCACATCAAATGCGTATGTTATCCAATATAACCTGTGTAAAGGATACCAAAAAGCACAAATCCATATGGGCTGCCAGAGCCAGCTCAAATTTTAAAATCCAACTCTTGTAAGCATGATTAAATGCTTTCCTGTAAGATGCTCTCTCAGCTTTAGGTACAATGGAAAAACAGATCTCATGTCTATCTAGAGTCCCAAGCTGAGGTTCATTGTTCACGAATGGCAACTTTTTATCTTGCTAGAGAAATCTAAAGAGGTTTGATTTTGAATAAAAATTTACAAAGGCATCCTGTGGAAACTAGATATTCGCCAAGATGAATCTCAGAAACTCAATCTTTTCTCTGATTTTATATAGCTACCAATCTACATTTCTGCCACCATCAAGCTATCTGGGTGTTTTGGTTAAAGGTTACTACAAAGTCCAAGTGGCTTTAATTGTTATGCAGAAACTATTTTTATATTGGGACCCACAAACAAGTTTCTAACATCTTAAGATGAGTTCATGGACTGGATCATTAAAACTAATAAAATAAACTATAATCCTAGCCTCCCATTGGTTTTGTTGCCAATCCGACTTTTGCTGTCATGCTTTTTTTTACTCTTGTGACATTTCTTTTTTGATAAGTACTCTTGTGAGATTTCTTCTCCTCCCTTTATAATATTCTGCCTTTTAATATATAGAGTTTAAACTAAAGAACCTTACTCATCGCAAAATTACATGTATTCTTACATATGGTTACCATGCATTTATTGTTGTTTCAAAATTTTGATGATTTATTTGCATGCTATGTTGAGGCTGAAGAATCAGGTTCCCTTTTTCTAGCATGGTCAACTATCCATGCTATCTGACTATGTCGACAAATGATGCAGTATTAAGAAAGAAATTTCTTATGCTATTCACCTAGATAATTTCTTAGTGATGGTTAAAGAATTATAAAAAGATGCCATTCTCAGGAATTCTAGATTAATGTACCTCAATCGACTTTCTGATCAAGGAGGTAACTTAAGACTACAAGGATGCTATACGCCCCCACCCCTTTTCCTTATTCTGAGCAAAAGGCATAATGTGTTTTTTTCCTTAACAAGGTGAGAATAGAATGGCATATTGGACATAACTTGTTGACATGACTCAGGTGATGAAACAACATGTTTATTTGTGGCTTTTGTTCTGTATGAAAAAATAAAAAAATAAAAATAAATAAATAAAAAATTCTCCATCAATTCCTTTGTTAACTTTCACCGATATTAATCATTTATCTGATCATAACTTGCAGGTCTTTTGGTTCTACCCATTGTATGTGTTCAGCTTAATTCTAAGCAATATCTGGTACCGTTCTTCCTTTCTGATGGCTATGTTTTGTAGTTTATGTATATCTCTGATTTCAGCTTGGTGCCTATAGCTATGACTCGGACCTGGGTAGGCTACATGTTGTCATCTTTGAATGACTGTAATCATGCATTGTCATTTTTTTTTATTAAGTAATCGAAATTTTAACCCAAGTAGACAGGAAATATACAAGAAAAACAACTAAATAGAAAAAGGAAAACAATTAAGAAAATCTTGAAAGCTAGTAAAATGAAGACAATCAAAGGTTGTTGTCCAGTGAGAAAGGGTATTGGGAAGAATAGCATGGAAAAGTCGGCGGCTTGTTTCGATGGGCACTCTCATAACATACTCAAGAAGTTATCAAATCATAGTCTTCTTAAACCGGTGCCTTCAATAGCTGATGTGAATTTAGATAGCAATGAGAGGCTAGGATTGTATTCTGAGGTGCTACGTAGTTGTGCTTTGAACAGGTGCTTGAATGAGGGTAAGGTGGTTCATGGGCAGGTGATCAAGAATGGGATGGACCCGGATTCCCATTTTTGGAGATTGGTGGTGGAAGTGTATGTGAAAGGTGGGAGTTTGCAATGTGCACATCAGGTTCTTGATGAGATGCGTGAACGGGATGTTGTGTCTTGGACTGCACTGGTTGAGGGATGGATAGATAAAGGGTTCAGCCATCACGGTATTAGATTGTATAGCGAAATGCGGAAAGATGGTGTCAAGCCAAATGAACAAGCTTTGATGAGTGTCTTGAAAGGTTGTTCAGAGGGCTTAAACTTAGTTTGTAATGAATACAAAAACTAAATCTATAGAAATACTAAAGATAGATCTTCAGGACTAATAAAATAGTTGCTGTAAATTATTTTCTTGAAGTTTGAATGTCTCCAAAACAGAATTTCCATCAAGTTTCAAGGTAAAAAAAAGCTTGAGCTAATAGGAAGAGTGAATCTAATTTGCAAGACCGATAAAATAGTTGATGTAGATAGGAAGTCTGAAATGCACAAATGTTCATAATTGTGAGATTCTATTAGAGTTGTCATTTAATCTAGTACCAAGTTACTTGATGTTAAGAAAATTTCTTTGAGAATATGCCGAGCTTAAAGCGGAAGGGTTTGTTGCCTTAGTGAAACAATGGTGGGATTCTTATAAGTTCCAAGGTACGCCGAGCTTTGTTCTCGCTTGCAAACTCAAGGCCTTGAAGCTGAATTTGAAGACATGGAATGAGGAGGTGTTTGGTAACATTGAGAGGAATAAGAGGATTCTTCTTGAAGATCTTTGGGCGTTTGATGAGCACGAAGAAAGTAAGGCTTTGAATGAGGAGGAGTTAATGAGGAAGGCTGAGGTTGTTCGAGAGTTAGAGAAGTGTACACTTATGGAGGAGATTAGTTGGAGGCAGAAATCTAGGGTGTTTTGGTTGAAGGAAGGAGACAAGTGCACTAAATTCTTTCACTCCATAGCCAACTCTAACAGAAGATATAACTCGATAGAGACCCTTATGATTGGGGATAATCTTTCTTCAAATCAGGATGAGATTAGCGAGCACATTGTTGATTTCTATCAAAAGCTCTTTGCTGAGCAACACAATTGGAGGCCCTTGGTAGATGGTATCTCCTTGGATTCCATTTCGGAGGGAGAGGCCAGCTGGTTGGAGAGAGATTTTGATGAGGAAGAGGTTAAAAAGGTCGTGTTTAAGATGAATGGCAATAAGGCATCGGGCCCCGATGGGTTTTCTATGGCTTTCTTCCAAGCTTGTTGGGATGTGGTGAGGGAGGATATTATGAGGGTGTTTAGTGCTTTTCATGCTGGCGGGATGTTTGTAAAGAGCCTCAACGCTTCTTTCATTTCGCTTATTTCGAAGATTCCCAGTGCCATCAATCTCAAAGATTTCCGCCCGATTAGCCTTGTGGGAGGTATGTACAAAATTATTGCCAAGGTTTTAGCAAACAGATTAAAGGTTGTGTTGGACAAGATCATCTCCAAGTCGCAAAATGCTTTCATCAAAGGAAGGCAGATTCTAGATCCCATCTTGATTGCTAATGAATGCCTTGGTAGTAGGCTGAGATCTGAGGAGCCAGGGGTCATTTGCAAAATGGACTTGGAAAAAACTTATGATCATGTGAATTGGGGTTTCTTGATGTACTTGCTAAGGAGGAGTGGTTTTGGAGGGATATGGTGTTCTTGGATTCAACATTGCATTTCCTCGGTGTGGTTTTCGATTATGGTAAATGGGTCTCCTAAAGGTTTTTTTAGAAGCTCCAGGGGCTTGAGACAAGGGGATCCCCTCTCTCCTTTGCTGTTTGTGTTTGTGATGGAGGTTTTGAGTAGGATGATTTCGGCGGCGGTTCATGGGGGGCTGTTAGAAAGCTTCAAAGTCGGCAACACTACAGTCTCTCATCTTTTATTTGCCGATGACACCTTGATTTTTGCAATGATAGGCCTGCCCAGTTACGCTATTTGCGAAGTTTGTTTTTGTTATTTGAAGCTGCCTCTGGTTTGAAGGTTAATTTGGCTAAGTCGATGCTAATTCTTGTGAGGAATGTGAAGCAAGTGGATTCGTTAGCCGGTATTTTAGGGTGTGGGGCAGTTACTTTGCCAGTGAAGTACCTTGGTCTCCCGTTGGGAGGCTCGTATAAGTCCAAGCATATTTGGGATGGAGTTATCGAGAAGATTGAACATCGGTTGGCCAGCTGGAAAATGTTGTATTTGTCGAAGGGGGGTAGGGTCACCCTTATCAAGAGCACTCTTGCTAACCTGCCCACTTATTACTTGTCTTTATTCCCTATTCCGGTGAGTGTTGCTAAGCGCATCAAGAAGCTTCAACACAATTTCCTATGGGGAGGGATAGGCGAAGAGTTCAAGTACCACTTGGTGAAGTGGTCGTAGGTTTGCACTCCGATCAAGGAAGGAGGGTTGGGTATTAGGAATTTATTGGTCTTCAACCGCGCTCTTTTAGGGAAATGGTTGTGGCGTTATGGGTCGAAAAGAGATGCTTGGTGGAGAGTTGTGGTAGATGCAAAGTTTGGAAGCTTATGGGGAGGGTGGTGTTATGTTGAGCCTGGAGGAACGTTTGGGGTGGGGTTATGGAAAAATATTAGAAAAGAATGGGAAACTTTCAAAGGCTTTACGAGATTTGCAGTGGGGGATGGGTCTAGGATTAGCTTTTGGCATGATTGGTGGTGTGGAGATTCCGCTCTCAAGATAGCTTTCCCGATTCTTTTTAGTATTGCTTGTGCAAAGGATGCCTCAGTTGCGTATAACGTGGAGATGCTAGGTGGGTCCAATCAGTGGAATGTGAGTTTTTCGAGAGAGGCTCATGATTGGGAGGTGGATGCCTTTGCCTCTTTCTTCTAGGTGTTACATGCTACTAGAGTGAGACAAGGGTTTGAAGATAGATTATGGTGGAATTCCTCCAAAAGAGGAACTTTCAAGGTCAAGTCTCTCTTTTTCTCCTTGGCGTGTTTGGAAGGGAGGAGGTTTTCCTGGAAAAGTGTGTGGCGGACACAGGCTCCTCCAAGGGCAGCTTTCTTTGTGTGGTCGGCCGCTTGGGGCAAAATTCTGACCTTAGATAACCTCATAAAGTGAAATGTGATTGTGGTGAACAGATGTATGTGCAAGAAGAGTGAGAAGACGGTGGATCATCTTCTTATTCATTGTGAGGTGGCGTCGCTTTGTGGAGTGCCTTTTTTGGTCGTTTTGGGTTATCGTGGGTGATGCCTGGACGGGTTTTCGAGTTGCTAGCCTATTGGTGGTCTTCGAGAGGGGGAGTTTGTTTTTCCGGTTTCGATTAGCTATGATGATTTCCTTGTACGTTTTTCCCCTTCTAGTTAGGTGATCCTCTTTGTATACTTCCAGTGTACTTTGGGGCGCCTTACGCTTTTAATAAAGTCTGTTGCTTACTCTTTTACAGGAAGGTTGTCTGCACATTTCTTTTGAAAATGCCAGTACCATTTGATTAATGATTAAACTATTTTAACCTTTTACAAAGTTCATATCATAGTGTCTTGTACTTCTAAAAACTTAAATTATCTAGAGAGGGGGAGTGTGTGTACATATGCACATCTTTGTACATTCATTTTCGTTATCTTTGAAATTTGCCCCGGTGACCCCAAATAACATCTAGAGGGTGGTGAATAAGTGTTTTCCAGCAAACAAAACCGATTAAAACTTTTGCAACCACACACACAATCACCAAAATTAAGTAAAGCAATAGAAAGATCAAACATAACAATTTTGGTAACGCAGTAAGAGATCCACTGCCCACCGAGACATGACCCACTTTAACCCATAAAGGTTGAAAATAGAACTTCATAAGTTATAAGCATTCTCACAATGGAGTAGAAGGTGATCTACAGATTCTCCACCCTTATTGCACATGCAACAACAATCTACCACTATGATATGTTGTTTCCTTAAGTTATCCATAGTGAGGATCTTCCTTAAAGTGGCCGACCAAGCTAACGTTACTCTCGAGGGATTGTCAAATACTCTTCCAAGGGAAAGAGTCATTGTCATGGAGAGTAAGGACATTATAAAAATATCTGACATCCAACAACCCTTTCTTGGAAGGAGCCCAACACAACTTGTCTTCACCGACCAGTCTTAACCATATGGAATACAACATATTAAAAAATGTGGTGAAAAAATCCACCTCTCAATCATGTGCCACTAATAAAGTCGATATTGCATTAAGGAGAGTCAATAGTAAGCTAGAAATGATTTGCTATGAAAGCATCTTTGAAATGAGCCAAACTAAATAACTCTAAAAATGTTGCCTTAAGGGACTACTCCCTATACCACACCATGTCTAAATCTAACCTTGGAGCCATCCCCCATCTCAAGTCTAGTTTACCTAGAGAACTCCCCCCAACCTTTTATGATAAATTTCCATAAACCAACCCCATACAACCCGTTAACCTCACCAAAACACCACCCACCCACTAAGCTGCTATGTTTACAATCCACTATCGTTTGCACAAAGCGCCTCTCTCAAAAGCATAGTGTCTTAACCATTTTCTCAAGAGAGCTTCATTAAATAGAAGTATATTGCTCACCCCCAACCCTCGGAAATCAGAGAACAAACTTTGGACCAACTCACAAAGTAATATTTGAACTCCTCACCAATAGCAACCCATAGAAAGTCCCACTATAACTTCTCAATGTGACTGGCAACCCCAGCAAGGATGAGAAAAAGTGACAAGAAATAACCTATCACCCTTTGACAAATACAACTTCTTCTAACAAAGCAAATGACGCTCTACCTTCTCAATAATGCCATACCAAATAGATATGGCCCTAAAAGGAGCCCTAGATACTTCATAGGCAAGGAAGAAACCCAACAGCCCAAAATGCGTGCCAAACGTTCTACATTACTGACATTGCCAATAGGGACCAGCTCTTTAGCTAGGTTGATCTTCAAACCTAAGACAACTTCAAAACACAAGAACAGGCATCACAAATAATGGAGGTGATTTGGGCTTGGCTTCACAAAAATTTAAGGTGTCATCCACAAACAGGAGATGAGTGATTGTAAGCACACCAGCATTCCTAGATGTTGGTGCCACAAGAGCTACTAAAGAAACCCGCTGGAGTTCCATTGACCAAGACAAAGAAATGAACCAAAGAAATACATTGAGTTATCCACTTACTCCATTTCTCCCCAAAACCGCACCTCCTCAGCATATACAACAAAAAACTCCATTTCACTTGATCATAAGCTTTTTCAATTTCCAATTTACCAATCACACCTAGCTCCCCATATTTGATCCCAATATCAAGGCATTCATTAGCAATGAAAACTGAATTTAAAATTTGCTTGCCCCTAATAAATGCATTTTGAGAGTTGGAAATGATCATCTCCATAACCATTTTCTACCTCTTGGCAAGAACTTTGGCTACAATTTTGTAAAGTTCCCCCACAAGACTAATATGGCAAAAATGCTTAATATCAATAGCCTGACTTTTTTGGAATAAAAGAGGTAAAAATGGCATTAAGGCTTCTTTCAAACTTGTCTCCAGCATGAAAATCATGGAAGACCTTCATCATTTCATCTTTTATAGCATCCTAGCATGCATTGTCATATGAAGTGCATGTAAACATTCCATCTTATTACTAGGTATTTAGAGTTCTTTTCAGCTTCTAATCACATTTCTTGTTACATCACGTCGAGGGGAGGCTGAAGTTTTTGCTACAAATTTTGGGATGCCATATTATTTTCTTGGGATTTGTGTTGTGTGTACATTGATGTGTGTATGGCATCTAGGGCTGGCAATTTTAACACGACCCGACAACCCAATACGAACACGACACGAAATTATAGGGTTTGGGTCATAAATGGGTTGACCCGTTTATTTCGTGTCTGGCGGGTCGTGTCATGAGTCACCCGCGGGTGGCCCGCCAAACACGTTTAACCTTTTTTTTTTTTTTTTTCATATGGATCATTGGATGCCAACTGCCCTTCCTCGATCTTTCTGCTACCAGCCTACTGCACGCCTGTCTAGTTTTCACTAAAAACTAAAAAGCACTTCACGTGCTTCAGTAGAATGCTACCATGATGTTTATGTAAAAAACTAAATAAAAAAAATGATATAAAAAACTAAATAAAAAACTGATATGAAAAGCACTTCACGTGCTTCAGTAGTACTTAACGATCTTTTCCATGATTTCGGTCGCCAGCCATGTGATGTGAGCAAAAAAACATATATATAATAAATTCATCACATCCGTCCATTATAGCAAGTTCATCACAGCCGTTCATTCTAGGAGTATAAAAACATATTTTTCCTTCCCCAACCCGAACCCACTCAATTTGCAAGACTCTGCAACCCCTATACGCCGCACATCTCCTTATCACTCCCCTTGGACCTCTCATCGCCGAACTGCCATCACTGTTAAATGCCGTGCCGATATGCATCTTCTCCAAGTTGCATACTCCCCTTGGACCCTTCCTCGCCTAACTGCCATTGTTGAGCTGCATCATCGCTGTTAGGCATTAAGCATCATCTTTGGCACCGAGCTGCATCTTTGCCTAACCCGTCATCTTCGACTATTTCACGGGTCAAACGGGTCGTGTTGGGTGACCCGTGAAATTGTCGTGTCGTGTTCGGGTTTAGTGGGGCCAACCCGTTAGCTTATCGGGTCGTGTTTGGATTTACCCCTAAATGTGTGGTGGGTCGTAAACGGGTCGACCCGCCGACCCGTTTTGCCAGCCCTGAGTGCTTCTAAGGCTGGATTATGAACTAATTTACAAGACCCTTGCTAGGCCCGTTGTAGTAATTAGATGGATTGTTGTATACATCTTGTGTACTAGGATTGTGCTCCTCTACATCCAACGGGGGCAAAAATGTCGTGTTTGAGCAGAAAATTGCTGTTTTTTGTTCTCCGATTTCTCGCATAAGAGAAGCTCAAGGAGAAGGTGGTTTTGTTTTTGGTCTTTGTCTTTTGTTTTTGTTTTTATCTATTATATTTTTTGTTTTGGTTTTTATATTTTTTATATTCTAAAAGACATGTGTCACAATATTATTGGTGGTGACATAACACATTAACGGATTTTGTCCAATTTGCTAACAGAAAACACATCTAGGGATCCATTTGTGTTTATTGCATACCTTAGGGAGTTTTTAGTCACTTTTAAACTCCAGGGAGCTATTTGCAACTTAGTGAAACTACATAGACTAATTTTGCATTTTTCCTTTTTTTTTTTGTTTGGGTTCAAATTCAATGTTTCTCATACATTCCCTCTAGAGCTTAATTATTTGTTTATCTGATCTGTAGCTTTAAAAGAATGTATTCATTCAGGTACAATGACATTGCCAAGTTTGGTTTTGCTGCAATGGGGAGATCTGGGCCTTCTGGAGTGGAACCCTCAAGCCCAAGTGAGTCAATAACTGCAAAAAGTACGATTCATACGAAAAGACTTGCTGGCCTGGGAGGGTAAAGTTACTATTGGTTACTGATGGTGTTTAAATGGATTCTTTACTGCTGATTGCAGGCACTTACTCACAATTAAAATGTTTCACAATAAAATTTTAAGGTTCATTTGTTCTTGTTCACACAGGGTCGTGGTTGGAATAGCAGAGCAGGTGTATTCAGTTCTTCTTTTGAGCTTCTTCTTCTTAGAGGTGAATTATATATTTGTATTTTTTTGTTGTGTGCGTTTGTCTGTGTATATACTTATATTATATTCTGACGAAGCTGTTACTGGCCTTCTTGTTTTGCAATTCTTTAAGCATATTATACCAGTGTATATGCTTATGATCTACAACAAACTTAACGTCACTTTGTTATCTCTTTACTTTTTGGATGACAGACATGATACTTTCTGAGAATTGTGTGCAGGTTTTTGCTACAGGATTTGTACCTTATGTGGGGAAAGTGCTCAATTTCCTACTACTATCCTGGATGTATGCCTACTACTGTTTCGAGTATGTTGTGCTTGTAATCTGCTTTTCTACATGTTATATATACTCACAATTGGCCAGATGATACTAAGCTTTTGAACTTATTAGATACAAATGGAACATTTCTGAAGTGGCTCTCGAGAAAAGGCTGGACTTCTTTGAATCTAACTGGGCATTTTTTGCTGGTTTTGGTAATATACTTTTCAGTGGAGTCAATTGCTGAATTGGATTTGCTTAAGCATACCTGTTAGTTTTTTCAAATGGCAAAATATTCTGTTCAGATACACCTGGCTTCCCTTTAGTTGTTTGCTCTATAGTTTCTCATATGGACAATCCATGATTACTGATCTTAAGTAGCAAACCTGGAGGGCACTTAGTCATGTAGCTTCATGGTTAGGAACTGAAGCTAACTACTTGATAAATTGTAGCCACCAGTTTCCACAATGCTGAGAGAGGAAGGTTTAGTACTTGACATAACTAGTTGAGTCAAGTTTTTGCAATGATGGCGTGCTTTAATCAAAACCATTCTATATTGGCTAATGACATAAATATCAAGCTGTGGGTGTGAGGAAACCCAAGACTTCATTGTTTTCAACAGGGAATGGTGTCTAGAATTCTTCGTACCCAATTTATGCCTAATTGCTCCACCTATAGTTCCTCTAATCATATTTTATAAATGAACCAGAGCCAATCCGAATTAATCTTGTAAGACTTTAATTATTTTTTATTGTAAGATATACTTATATTTTTTTTGATAAATAAGTGATTCATTGAAAAGCGCAAAGGAGCGCAACTCTAGTACACATGAAGTATACAAAGAAAGGCCCCACTAAAGACAAAAAGAAGAACATAAAGATAAAAATTGAGGCATGGTGGAAATCTTAGGCACACTGCAAGCTTCGGTCTAATGGAACAATGTTTGAATAAGCAACTTTTTGAGCTCTTCCATTGACCTTTCTTGATCTTCAAAACATCTTGCAGTCCACTCTCGCCAAATGATCCACATAAGACACAATGGTGCTATTCGCCACACCTCCTTAGCTGAAATATTACCACGCTAACCACGCCAATACACTAACAAATCTGCTACCCCTCCAGACATAACCCATGTAACATCAAAAAGAGTGAGTACTGCACTCCATAACGCTCATGCCACTTCACAATGAAGGAAAAGATGGTTGATAGACTCACCACTTTGTTTGCACATGTAACAGCATCCCACTACAATGATACCTCTTTTACGCAAGTTGTCCAAAGTCAGAATCTTTCCTAGAGTCGCCGTCTATACTAGAAAGTAACTCGCAATGGAACTTTGACTTTCCATATACTTATATCTATAAAGAATATCTGGTTACTAACAAAAAGATTTATCAGTGTATCAAAATATGGAAAATGAATTGCATAACAAGCAATCTGTCTGTTTGTGCTTATGTTTGCTTCACATATAACAATGAAACTGAATGTTTCAGTGAGGTTCTTTCTAAAATTTTTAGATCATATATGGTAATTTCTGAGATGCAGATGGGATATCTATCATTTTGAACATCTATTAACTTTCTTGATGTTTCAATCTTAAAGAATTAAAATAACAAAAAGAAAGAAAGAAAGAATAAACATGTAGATCTGTAAGGACGAGTACCTCCTTTAGTCATTGTTGCAGGATCTTATCTTCAGCACCCAATGACTGAAAATCTAAGGATTTTGGTACTGGTTTAGGGGAAACTAACAGTTCTGATTAGGTCCGTACGGATTAGGTTCATAGTTGTGTTTGGGGCTGGGAAATCAGTATATAGGTTCTTGAGCATCACACTTAAGACAAAGCTGATCACATATCAAACAAACATTTGTGTTTTTACTTCATTATTGCCTTCTGAAAATCCCAATACATGGCTTTAATACACAAACCTGATCCAATATCAAACAAACTTTTGTGTTTTTACTTCATTAATTGCCTTCTGAAAATCCCAATACATGGCTTTAATACGCCTCTACCTACCCAACTTCTCATTGGCTTTTGAAAACATTAATACAAGCCTTATGTAGGTGTTTACAGACGAGGATCCTCTCCATTTCACTTTAAATGGAAATGAGTCATTTCATAGTTAAAATTTTATTTTGTTATATCTAAAAGTATACATGTTGTCACGCCATTTAAAATCTTTAAATGATATAGTAACATGTTCACCATGTGGCAACATATACACCATTAAGTCTATAAAATCTAATTTTGGTCATTAAATGGCCCCTCTCCATTTAACTTGAAATGGAGAGGATCCTATTCCAGTGTTAGAGTTTTAAAATAATGTTTCATGGATGCGAAGCAAATTAGATTTATGCATACAAACTATGATCTTTGTGATGTCTCAAATTTCATCATTTACAGCGTAATATTGCTATAGGAATAGACATAAGAGGTCACACATACTTTCTATTTGCTTTCCTCTCATATATTCATGATTTTGGTGGTCTGTGCAACAATATTATTTTCTTTAATGGTTTTTCAGGAAGCCCCTGTGTTCTGGCTATATTTCTTTTCTCACCTCTTGTGAGCTATGGGGTTATGGCTATACTCTTTCCACTGGTACATTTAACCTTTCTCTTTTTGGTTGATTATTGTTGGATTTAGATAATTCTCCTCTTTCCTGAAGTTCAACTTTGCTTTTATATTTTCTTCATTGATGTGAGTGACTGTTGACCTTGTGCCTTTCAGTTTGTTCTAACTGCAACAGGCTCAGGGGCTGAACAGGATATTTCTTTCCAAAGAAGAAAATGGAAAGGTGTTGGATTGGGAAGGCTTCCAATATTCTATGCAGCGGACACTTTGTCGTAAGCTATCCAATTTGCTCATTGTCTCTTTTCTCAAAGGAACTTACATGTTGAATTGCTATGATTTTGTTGCAAATATAACAGAAAATACAATGGACCAATTCAGATATTATTTGGGCATATTAAAATCACTTCCCATTTTGTGGGTCATTAGCAACTTTTTTTATGTTTTGGAAATGTAAACATTCAATTTATATACCTATGATTTAAACAGGGGAACTAGATTAGACAATTATTTTGTTAGGTTCTTAGGAAATTTGGTGGATGATTTTTCTGGAGCTGCCAAAGTTCCCACATCAAAGAAGCAAAAGATATATGATTTGCTTTCTGAAAGAGGTGCATGAATATACTACAAATTCTATACTAAATCTTCATCCTCTTATGTGCTGTAGATGGAAGAAACCAGTTCCATTTTGATAAGTCTTGTCAATGGGCTTGCCCACTGGTAAACTATTTGACATTTTGTTCTTAAAATCGTTTCGGCTTTAAAGACTTTCTGAAGTATTCCCATTGCAATTTGTGCTCCCATACTTGGAATAGAGTGGACTTCTTTAACTGTTGTTTACAACTCATTTGTTAATATGGCACTGATATCAAGAAATAATCCAACAGCACCGTAATTCCAAGAAAGAATGATAAATTATTTTGGTATGGAAGAAGCCCAACTACTTTCTCTCTTCTCTTCTGCCCTGATGCCAAATTCTAAAGCTCTCTAACACACCTAGAAATTGGCTGGAGCCTTGCATATGCCTTCCTTTAAATCACCGGTCAGCCACCATGTCAACTCTAGATTGACCTCTATCTTTCTTGATCTCTTTCAATCAAACCAAGCTAGAGAGAGAGAAAAAGACCTTAGATTTTGATAAGTGATCATCCAGTGGATTGGCCCAATTTTTGCAAGTTTGAGGGGCTCAGTCCATCTTATGGAAACTCTCTCTCTCTCTCTCTCTCTCCCACACACACACGCTCTCACAAATAGAAATATGCACACATGTAAAAATAATTATTTTTCATGTAGTTTTTATTGGGGGAGGGGGGTCCCCCCAGTAACTGTTCTATGAATACAATGGACTAGGTATGGTGCAGCTCAATTCTTTCTCTGTAGCTATTATCATGCGATTGAAACTTCTGTACTTGCTAAGATGGGTGAAGATATTGGCCTGGGCCAATAATTCCTGGAAGCTTACAACAAATTCATTTTAGACATAGGCATATGCAATTTAAGAAATTATATAGAATTATATGGTAAAACATGATTTTTGAGTTGCAGAAGACTCTAGGCTTGGACTTTTGAGGACGTGTTGAAAGAACATATATCTGCAAATTCATGCTAGCATCTTTTTAGGACTGCAAAGAGATTGGTTCTTTTTGATGTCATATACTTCAAGAAGGAAAACTGGTATTGTTTGAACTTTAATACTATGAGACTAATGCTCTGTATGTCTTGATTGGACCATCTTCTGCAGACTGCGGGTGTTATCTCTCTTGCCCTTGGAACATCAGGACCAGATTCAAGACAACAAGGCACATTAAGAAGTTATGGCAACGGTAAGTTTTCAGTTGATAGAATGCAGGCTTCAACTGGGCAAGGATCCTTAGTATTTCTTTTATGGTCAGGATTTAAAGTTAGTGCATCTAACGATATACATGATACCATATTATTTAAAAAATTTAAAAGACGTGCTAACATTAACATTATGTACACCGTTAGATACATCAACTTTAAATCTTGACCTTAAAATAGATACCATACATTTCAAAATTGAAATGGAGAGGATCTTATTCCGCTTCAACTTGCCATTCAAATATCTCTTTTGTGTATGCCTTGCAGTTTTCCTTGAAATGCTTTACCAATTCATATTGTTAATTTCATTTTGTAATGTGACAACTAAAAGGCGTGCTCCAAGCAGATTATCAAAGAAATTGTGCATAATGTGTGTGTACATTAAGCACAATAGTTGGAGATAAAGCATAAGAACAGCCTAAAGGTTTGGTTCTGTATCTGGTGTACATAAGGGTTCATATATGTACGGTAATTTGTTGATTGCTAACTATTGATGGTCAGATTTTGTGAACTTGTCGATAGGGAGAAATTTCTCTGAGATGAAGTGTAATTGTGCCTATTGCTTAAATAATTTAATAGATGAATGGGAGGATGAAGTCACAGGTTCATTTCTAAATGCAATGAGTTGTGTTTGGCTGGCAAGAATAATAATTAAAAAAAAAAAAAAGTCTTTATAACTAATGGAATGGATTTAACATATTATAGTTTTGTGCACTGTTTGCATAGTTTTGTTGGCATGGCAGATCCCTTTCTTTAGCATGTTTATTATGTTAATTTTTTGTTTGATTATAATTTCTTAAATAGAATTAAAGGTTGAATACTAGGCAAAAGGCTTAACTAATATTCTTTTCCCATCTACTTTTCTGGTTGGTTAGGAGGTTGTGGTTGTATAAATAGATAAATATTCGACCTAATCCGAACACTATTTTCTTTAGTCTCATAACTTTTACACTCAATCTCAGAAAGAATATTCTAATTTAAAGGTATAATAAGGGGCCAACATTATGAGATGGATCCTAGAAGTGGAAGGTATTATTGTCTCCTGTTTCTTCGGATGTGAAATATTTTATGTCAAAATATTTTTTAGTGCAAAATATTTTGTGGAAAAAAGTGGCTATTTTTCACTGTTTGTTTGTGACCTCGAAAATGGTGCAAAAAATATTTGTTGGCGTTTAGCTCATATGAAAAACTCCAAAATATATTTTATACTTTCGTATAATTTGAGGAGTTGCAAAGGAAGAGAGGGGTAATAAAAGGTCTTTGGAGGTAGGATTGAGATGTCATGCAATTGTGTGTCCATATTGCGTGCAATTTATGTAGGCAATCGTGAAAGGGCTCTTGTTGGGGCTTACTTGCTCGGGCAGGTGTTTGTGCAAATAGGCCTATGAAGGACTTTTTAACAATTGCTTATTTGACGGTGTGGGAGAGGCGAGAAAAACAGTCTACGCAGATGAGGAATGTAAACTATTTTACATCTTGTGGAGTTAATTTTCTTGGCAGACTGAAAATATTTTCAGGTTGACTAATATTTTTGAGACAGAGAAAGACCACTTTCCTATATATAATTTAGATTTATTTTTAATTCACACGTTTTTTTTTTTTTTTTTTTTTTTTTTTTTTTTTTTTTTTTTTTTTTTTGTGGTCTCGTGGGTTGTTGCCCTTGCCCATGCCTTCTTCTTTTCCCACCTGATTTAGTCCTTTTGTTTGGTTTTCTTTTGTTTTTAAGCTTTTTTCGCATTGTATGCTCTTTTTGGAACTTTCTTCAGAATCTACTCGGTAGGTGCAACTCCTGTCGCCACTAGAAAGGCTAGATACCCAGCCAACAATGGTAGGAAACCAGTATTAGTAGCAGTACAAACAAAAAAATTAAAAATAATAATAATAATAATAATAAATAAATGTGAGATGATGGAAAAATAACACATTTCTCTAATAATAATAATCCATTAGAAGATTTGCCAAAAGGACATGGGGCAAGATAATGAACCCTGACAGCTTGTATGGTATCCAACATGCTCAAAAGCAAAGGAGATAATATACTTAATTGCTTACCTTTCGTCTAAAATAATAATAAATTAAAAAAACCAACTCATTAGTCATTACTACCACCTCGCGGCAATTAATTAATTTTTTTTATAAAAATAGAATATGGAATAAATTTATTATAATTGTTATCATATAATCTTAAAAGTTAAATAAAATATTTAACTATATATATCTTCCTAATGATGACTTCCATTCACATAAATTATACTAGTACCAAGTTGAAGTAGCAAACTCCTAAATTATTGATTTGACCTATTATCACCACTAATCAAGAAAGAGCGTCGTTAACAATATTATAACTTTTATTATAAGTTCCTTACAAAATGACTTAATAGTTTATATGATATTTATGACCTTAATACTAAAATATAAACGGTCAAGTGACAATTAATATATCACTTACTGCGTCAGACACTAAAATAAAAATTGTCAAGTGATAGTCCACATGACACTCATTTCTATAAAATATGAACTATTATATACAAAAATTACAATAGGACTATAGTACTAAAAAAAAATTAAAAAGAAAATGTCATATGTGAAATATGAGCATATATTTCTCGTAAAAATGTTACGATTCCTCTCGGTGTTATTCTCATCCTACGTAAATATTATTTTCTTAAAAAAAAAAACTTATCCCACTAATCCGTCATTTTTTTTTTTTTCCGTATCGTTCCTCTAAAGTCTTCTCAAACTACATAGCCTTTAATAAAGTAGCTTTGTTTTGCGTTTATTAACATAAATATAGCAAATTAAATTATTTACAGCAATTTTTCTTCTTCGTTTCCAACTTTTCACCTATGGTAATATTTATTGGTCAAGAAAAATTTTAGTAAAAAAAAATGTTAAAAAATAAAAAGGAATCTAGAAAAAGGGCTTAAAAAAAATGGCAAGAAAGAATGTTCCACGCGCTATATGACCCTCCACTTTCATCAGAGCCGCACTTATGAGCTCTATGATTGGAGCACGTGAAGCGCGTGGAACTTTAATTTATTCCAAAATCCACTGGATCCATTTCTATACTATAGCCTCGTGAACATGAGCAAACCCAAGACAGAAAGAATCATCCTGGCCGTCCATTCACTTTACAGATCACTCATGATGACCGCCTCTTCTGTCCTTTCCTTAAACAGTAATCTCAGCAAACCTTTCTTTTATTATGTTATTTAATTTTTAATTTTAGGTCAATATTTGTACTGTCATTCAATTACTTTCTTTAATTAGAAAGATTATTTTATTATAAAAATCCCAATTCTAGCTTTTTGTTGCGGAAATTACGGATTACCGGAACACCTGCCAATGTCCAAAAAATAGGAGGGCGGGAAAGATTATTATAATTAAGTGAATATGCTTAGCATAATAATATATATATTTTTAAAAAAAAAAAAAAAAAAAATTTCTTGAGAACAGAGTGAAAGTTGAGTTTTGTCCATTACTACACAAAACCAGGGCATGTGGGTTGACTCAAGCTTTGATTCTGTCCAAAGTTCATGTGGTCTACACTGTTCTACTAACAAAAAAAATTAGTAAGAAGTACATAATTTTGGCCCAATTAGAGGTGTCAATTCGTTTTAGCATATTGAGTTCAGGTTGTATCAAGGCATGTGTATGAAAATTAGAATTTGATAAATTTAATTAAATGGATTAGACCTATCAACTTTAACTCGCTAATTTCGTGTTGAATTCGTATCATGTTTGCGAGTCAAGTAATTTGTTTTTTTACTCTTATGTCTCATGATGAGTTCAAGTCAGGTTGAAAAATAGGTATAGGACTTTATAGGTTAATCCTAACTCAACTGATTTATGACTTGTTTGGGTGTGCGTTTGAAAGGCCTAAAAGTGCGTTTAATACTTAAAAAGCCCGTTTAAAGGAAGAAAAAAAAAATTTGTTTGGTAAAAATAATTGAAATCGATTTTAAGGGTTCAAAAAGCTTAAAATTGACTAACATGTAGAAAAAAAACATTTTTTGACTTAAAAACTCTATTTCTCAAACGCAATCCGAAACCTGCTTTTAATTAAATTGGTCAAACTCCTGAATCCTAATCCGCTAATTTTGTGTTGAATTCGTATCGAATTTACGGGTTGAGAAATGCTACAGTTCCTCTCAATGTTCTCCTCATCCTACGTGAATATTGTTTTTTAAAAAAATTTAAAAAAAAAATTGAGAGACTGGTGGGATAAGCTATTTTATTTTTTATTTTTTTCAGTACAAAAAAAAAATATATATATATATATATATATAGGATGAGGAGAACACCATAAAAAATCGTAGCATTTCTTTTTACGGGTCATTTTAGCTAATCATAAGCCATATACTTTCCAAAAAGAAAAAAAGAAAGAAAGAAATAATTTTGCTGATTTATCCTCGTAGAACTTTTGATAAAGTGGAAACATACTACTATGATACTATCTTATCTTTGATCCTCGAAAGGAATATGATCAAAACCTCTCCATATAAAAGTAGAAAAGAATATAGGTAGCTAGCTAGCTACTCTTTGAAATTGAACGGCCACGATCAATCCAAATCCAAAATCATATGAATCGTAATTTAGATTGGATTTTGGTTTAGGACCAAATTAGCATCCAAATTAGGGTATAAAACAAGGAAACTTTGGCAACAAGAAACGATTTTCACCCAAACTTTAACGTGGCATGTAAAATGGTGTCTCTTTTTGGGTAACCAAATCAAATGCTCAAGAAATGAAAGAACAGGAATACCTACACCCATGTTATTAATAATGTATGCTGTCTTTTTGGCCACCGATGTGATGTATGCTTTTACAACGGTAAAGAAAAATGGAAAAGGGTCACCAAGGAAGAGTGAATTCAAACAAGTACAACTCTCTAGTGACACGTAGACAGTAGAAGAAGACCCCCTTTTTTTTTCTTTTTCTTTTTTTTTTTAGAAATATGTAAATAGGAAAAAAAAAAATGAATGTGAGAAAGTCATCTGAATTGACTGTTCAAGTCAAATCAAAACGGAATCTTATGTCTCGACTCGATTGTAAATTTATTACTAATTCGAGTTCTCGATAATTTGGGAGTTCTGTCATTATGTTTCTAACATTTTTGATTTTGTTATTGGGCAAGAGCGGGTCGAGCAAAAGCCCACTCACCCAAACAAGTCACTCTAATAATTGGATAATGATTATTTTACCATTTTAAAATAAATGAAGATTCTAAAATAACAAATTTCAGGCCATTCATTGCATCGAACGACTTATAAAATGTAATCTATTAAAAATGTAATATGTTACCTACGAGAATTTAATATATTTTTATCACGCTCTTACTCTCTATTGTGTAGAAAAGCTTTGATCTAAAACTCGTTTTTTAGTTTTCTAAAAAAGAAGTTTGTTTGCAAAAGTGAAGAAGGAAAATTTTCTTTTTGACTGCCACGGTAACATGCCACATTTTTAATATGTTGCATTTTTCAAGTCGTTCGATGTAATTAACGGCCTAAATTTTGTAATTTTAGAATCTATTATTTCTTTAAAATTCAGGCTTCTCTCACAATCCTTGCTCCCTAGAAAATCCAAATCCTATCATTGTGCAAAGTTAATTTTCTTTGATATAATTGTGTCCTTTTAATTATGTCAAGTGTTAAAATTGGCGATATCTCTAGTACTTAACAATCCACCATTCAAGTAAAATAGTCTTCTTGAAGGCTGAAAACCAGGGAGATACCCAGTAGATGTTGGCTCTCCTTGGAAGACATGCAAAAAATACTAAAAAGGAAAGCAGCCAGAAAGATTCTTATATCTATATCGTACCTCATTAATAACACACACACACACACACACACACATATATATATATATATATATATATATATATAATAAAATAGAGAGAAATGACAAGGAAACAAACCACCTGACATGGCCATTGGATCCGTCTTCAAAGCCACAGAGAAAATGTTGGTAAATAAACTCTCCTTTTTTCTTTTCTTGTTTTTTCTTTTTTTTGTTGAGCAATATCTCTCCACTCCATTATTGGATATCTGATATCTCTCTCTCTCTCTCTCTCTCTCTCTCTTCACAAACATACATGAAAAGGATTTTGGTTGGCTGCTGCAGCCTGCATACCATTCTTTGTCCCATCTGCTCTTTTTTTTCCATTTCTATAAGAAATCACAGGCATTGAAGCTTATTTATCAGACAACTTCTCCAATCCATCTCATAAATACTAAAAGCAGAATTCAAAGACCCTTTTTTTTTTCTCCTCATTTTCCTCACTGTTTCGTGAAAGTTATGACAGATAACAAGAGATGCTTTATAGAGAGAGAGAGAGAGAGAAAGAAAAAAAAAAAAAAATTCCAAATTTTACTCTTAATTCCTTTTGGTTGTTTTCCATTTTTCTCATACAAACAAAGCAAATAATTAACAATACTAAACACCAACAAATATCCTCCTATACAAATCTCTCTGTCTCTCTCTCTCTCTCTCTGCCTATTCCTTTCAGTCCCTTTGGACCAAACTAACAAATACATCTCAAAAGTAGTCCCACATCGACAATCTAGACAAATCCCCAAAAAACATGTGAAAAAAAAAAAAAAAAACCTCAAAAGAACACTAAATGAGAGAACTTAGGACCCTCTCTTCTCAGACGATGATGTCTCAATGAATTTTCCAAGAACTTCCAAATCTGCAAAACAAAGCCAACAATCTCTAGCTCCTGCTCCCATACAACGAAATTTGAAAGAAAAATAATAATGGAAGAAATTAATCAAGCTGTTTTTTTTTTTTTTTTGTTATATACATATAATATATGGTATAAGAGCGACTAACCAACTCGTATATTCTTCTGATTTTTTCACTGAGAACTATCTGGGCCTTCATCTCCACTATCCGTTGCTTGAGGCTGGTGTTGATGGTGCTGATCCAACGGATGATTTTGCTGCTGGTGATCGGAATTCATATTCAGACCCCCTCTAGAATAAGCATTCAGAGCAGCCAACATTCCCAGATTGGATTCCGAAACCCCCAGCCCGAGATGCTGAGACGGCTGCTGCTGCATTAACATGGAACCCAATTGCAGAGGATTTGCTCTGCTCCCTTGGAATTCTAGACCGCCCGGATTGAGATTGAACCTCGGCATGAAATGCAGCGGCGCTTGCAATGTGTTCCCGCTCGCGGTTGGCGCTGTCGGGAAAGTCCACATGTGGGATTCTGATGGGCCGGCGGCTGATGTGGTGACCGACGGACCTCCGGCGCCGGCGCTTACTGGCAGCATCCAGAATGTGCTGCCTGTGCCGCTACTGGGCGCCGGCGCTACTGCCCACATGGCAGTGGCGGGTAGGATATTGGAGGGCCTAAACTGCCCAGAAGATCCTCCTTCTTGTACTTGCGATTTCGGTAATTGTAAGCCGCTGCTCTTGAAAGCCTTGTTCCCTGAAGGCGAGCCTTCTCCACCGCCACCGCCACCACCACCTCCCTCGTTCTGTGGTTGTTCTTCCTTGAATAGATCTTCTCTGTAGCGTTTTCTCATGTAATTCTCTGTGGAATCTCCACCCCCACCGCTCTCTCCGCCACCGCCACTTGGAAGCGCTTCTGCTATTTGATCTGCTGTCATAAGGTGTTGTTGCTGCTGCTGCTGCTGCTGTTGATGGTAGCCTAAGAAAGCCGGGTGAGCGAATCCTTCTTCGTGGTAAGCGTGGGCGAGAGCCAGAGCGCCAGGGAAGGAATGAGGAGCGGATTTTGAAGGCGGAGCCGAGAGCGTGGAGCCGCTGCTGCGAAGCGAGACGTTGAGAGTGGAGAAATTGGCCGGGATGGTGCCGGTCCCCGTGGCGGCAATAATTGCCGGTTCGGCCTGTTGTAGCAGCCACTCGATGGTCTCGCCGTCGGACTTGTGACCCAATTCTCTGGTCAATTGAAAGACCCTGGCGGCGCAGGTCGCCGGCATTCGGATTCGTCGGCCCCGGCCGTCGACCTTCGTGTGGCGGTCCTTCGTGGATCGCTTGACCGCGGTTGTTGTTGTGGCGGCGGCTGTGGTTGTTACTGCTGTTGTAGCGGGTACGATAGCCAATTGCTGTTGCTGTTGATGTGGGTTCTTTTTGATGGAGTCGAGGAGGGGAGTGGATCGGTCGGATCTGGTGGCGATGGCGAGTGAGGCGTCAACGAGGTGAGGCGGGGCAGCGGATGTAGAGGCGGCGGAGGAGGAAGAAGATGTGGATGACGACAGAGAAGAGGGAGATGAGGAAGAAGGTACACCTGCACCTGCCCCGCCATGGGTGGAGAGGCCAGCCTGGATGGAGATGGAGCCCATGAAGGGTCCTCCTGATCTGCCATCAAAAGGGACCACAAGCTGGTGGGAAGACGAGGACGACTGGTTCTGGTTCTGCTGTTGTTGTTGGTGATGATGATGATGATGTTGTTGTTGTTGGTGGTGGTGGTGGTGGTGGTGAGTGGTGGTGTGCTTGCTGCTTGCTATTCTGCTGGCCTGGGTAACTCAGTAGTTCCACGGTGTGGGTGGGGGTGGCCTCTTCCTGGGTTCAAAGGTGATTCATCAACCCCATCTATCTCTTTGCTCTCCTCTCTAACTCATCATCCTATTGTGTTTAGAGAGAGACAGAGAGAAAGAAGATAAGAGAGAGAGAGAGAGTGTGTTAAATTTTGCAGGTTTGGAGTTTAGTAGGACTAAGAGTTTGTGGGGTTCTCTCTTGCTTCGTGATTGACTGTTGTCCTTCCCTGAGCTGCAAGAGAGAGAGAGAGAGAGAGAGAGAGAGTAGGTTAAGAGGGGTTTGATAGAAGAGAGAAAAGCAGATGGGGACCTTGGGGGGGAAAAAAGTAGCAGAAGCCCACTCGTGGGGTCTCGTAAAAGGTTAGCTTACACACAAAAATATCCAAGTTAAAAATACACACAACATATAAATTTTGTTAACTATACAACAAGAGTTAAACTCTCCTTTATTACTACCTACACTAACTCTAGTTAAAGTAGGTAAACCGTAACGTATTTTAAGTGATTTTTTATATCATTTGAATCGTTTGTTAACTCATTCTCAATTTCCTTTTTTTCTTTTTTTGTTTTATCTAAAATAGTTGAAATAGTAATTACGATCGAATTTCATTTTTATGTCGCATTAAAATAATTTTTCAACCAAAATCACCTCTTAAAAAGGGTTAGCAAACACCACCTTAGGACCTGAAAATCCAATATTGTCCTCCACTATTTTGACCAAACTGGTCTAAACCAAGGTCAACGTTGTCATTTAAATAATTAGTTGAAGTGTCCTAAATAGGACTGACAATTTTTTACATGACTGACAAATCCAACATCAACCTAATTATAAGAAATCAATGTATTAGGGTTAAGGATAAAGTTGAGTCGGGATAAAGTTGACCTATTTACCCATACCCGAACTTGACACGTAACATAAAGGCCGTCAATTTTTGATACGATCCGTAAACTCAACACAAACCTAAAACGAAATTTGTGAGTTCTGGTTAAAAGGTCTGACTCATTTAAATAAATGGGTCAGATTAAATACACGATAAACACCCTTTGACAACAAATTATAAACAAAGGTGCATGCTCCAAAAAAATGGTCAAGAAAATTTCGAAACTTACCCATGCTTCTCTCTCTCTCTCTCTCTCTCATGCAGTGGGATTCAGAATATTTGGCAGAGAATGGGGACTTTGTTTATTCATCTGGTTTGGAAGCCCTAATCCATATGCATGGTGGTGGTTAAGCTTGAAAGCTCACAATTTTACAGGCTAAATTTATTCTACACATTAAAGTAAGCTTTCTCATGAGCAAAGGAAAAACGACAGAGAGATGCGATTAGGTAAAGAAAAGAATTGGTGTTTAATGTTTATGCTGGAGCTCTGGTTTTTTGGTAAATATATGCAAGTCCAAGGCAGCAAGCTGCTAGACAGCGCAGGTAAGCATCAGATAAAAGCATCTCATGCAGTAGGACAGCTCATCCCAACCCAACCCCACACCGTGTTTTGTTGTTTCTCTTTTTCTTTTCTTTTTTTTCTTCTTTTTTTTTTTTTTTTTTGAGTTTTAGTCAACTTGGGCACCCCCTGCCTTTGATATGACTGTATTGCCCTCGCTTATTATAGATTTGCTTAGTGAAGCACAAAGCTATCAACTTGACTAGTGAGACAAAATATTTGTCATGTGGTGTGAGAATCCCAATTTGCTTATTATAAAACAAAACTAATCCCATTATTTACATTTAAATATCGGCTGATATAACATATTTTAGGTTTTTTTTTTTTTTTGGGTTGTTATTTTAAGTGATTAACATAAAAAAAAAAATCACTTAAAATACAAATAACTATGAAGAATAGCGTTATTCATAAAACAATAAAATATTGTCCGTTTACTCTCATGGTAGAGAATGGGATAAAGAATAATTTTCAGACAAATTTTTTGTTTTTTTTTTTAAATAATTTTTCTTCTCAAATCTAATTTATTTAACTGACATGTGTTTAAAATGAATATGATTCTCATGTATATTTTTCAAAAATTACATGTATTTTGGACACACGTTAATTTAATAGACTGGATATTAATTTTTGAAGAAAATTAAAAAAAAATATAAACAAAAACATCAAAATAATAATAAAAATTTACAAGGCTTTGCACCAATTCATTATAAGAGTTAACTCTATTGACACTTTGAATAGAAAAATAAAAAATAAATGTAATGACACTTTGATAGATACAAGATTAAAGGTGTTAGGCACCTACCTAATCCAATTAATGAAGGAAAGTGAAATAAAGGAAGGAAATTTTATGAAAGATTATTACAAGAATGTCTTATCAACCTACAAAAGAAACACATGTTAGTCAAAAATTTAGCACCAATATTTATTAATTAAACTTGTGATAGTTAATATGTCAACGTACCTCACTTCCCATCCAATAATACAAACTAATCAATTTAATCATTTGCTGTCGTATGCTAAATGATTCTCACTCAAAATCAATAATATCAACTCATACGTCCACAAGGGGTAACTCAATCAGCTGTGGACCAAGCCTAATGAAGCGGATATCATTAGTTCGAATCCTCCATCTTCCTTCCCTTGTGTAGACATGTCAAAAAAAAAAAAAAAAATTAATATCAACTCATGAATTCTATTATAATCATAAAAAAAATAAAAATAAAAATAAAAATCATGAGCCTAAAATAATCCCTCAATGACCATGGAAAGATTATTATTAATTTTTTATTAGAAAAATAATTAACAAAAATATAGACGAAATCATCTATTTCAACTACAAATATCAATTTGAGAAAATAGAGAGAGTACATGGAATAATTTTTTTATATTTTTGGGTTTATTATATTATTTAAGCAATAATAAAACTATATATATGTCACCCATTCATACAAATAAACTTCTTATATACTCATCAATACTTTTGCGGCAAAAATGCAATTAATTTAACATAATCCTACATATTAATTAGGCCACTATTTACTTTGCCTCTTTTTCTTGATCAATATGTTGGTGGAACTCTTGGAAGCTTTGACTTTTGAGGAAACCTCAATAAACGATCGAACTTGTTGATCGGCATTTTGGAGGATGATATATATATATATATATGCTTGATGTCATAAGTTGATTTAAATAATTATTGGATCAATCATTTTTAGATTTTTTTTATATGAGTTCCTGACATGATGGAGTTCTTAGATTTGAATTATTATTTTTAGTTAATTTTTTAATTACAAATATTTATTAGGATTTTAAATTTTTTACAATGGACTTCATTTGGGAAATCAAGAAGATTTTAATGCAAAGAAGATTAATAAATCTTGCTTTAATTAATATCCTCTCTCAAAGAAGTTCAAACATATATATATATATATATATATATATATACACACACGAGTAATGCTAGGTACCATATTTTTATTCTTCTAAAATCCTCCTAAAATTGATGTGACTTTTAAAATCACTATTGGATCAAAATTCAAGTATGATTCATCTAAAATTTAATGGTGATTTTAAAAGCCACATCAGCTTTAGGAAGATTTTAGGGGGATAAAAAAATGGTACTTAGCATTACTCTATACACAAATATACATATAATCCAATAAGTGGTAATCACATATTGAGAAGAGAAAGAGAGGACATGTTCTTGATCAAAAATGCAAAAGATATTAAAATATTTTTTTTACAAAATATTAAAACCATAAAAATTCACTTTCTAGTTACATTTTTTTTTTTTGGGGGTGAGCTTTTCAAAAAATCACAATAAAAAAAAAAGTTTCAAGTGTAGTTTTCCAAATGGAAATGATAGTGAGCATAATCCAAAACAGTTCAATAAACTGAAGATAATTAGAAAAGATATGTGTACCTTCCCTTTTTTTTTTTTTGGTAAATTATATTTTTCTACTTGCTGATCATAAAAAAATTTAAAATATCATAAATTTTTATTATAGCCATAATGGATAAAATTTAGAACTATTTTTTGGGAAGAAGAAAAAAAAAATGAAAGATTCCATTTGACTACATATATAAATGGATATTGAGATTGTAGTTAGTATTCGAAAAACTTAGGTAACACTTATTATGGTTGAAGTTGCCACTTCTTAAGCCATTAAAAGTAGAATAATTCGTACCTAGAAAAAAATAAACAAAAAAAGTAGAGTAATTATAAAAATTAATATTTTTATCCCATAACTATTATACCTTGCTGACATGACAGTATTAATCAATTATTGAATTAGCTCTATATATATATATATATATAGCGACAACTAATTGGCACTCACACGTCATTGACGTCAATATGTTAGAATAATGATGAGATAAGAGAGTGGTTTATGGCATTAATTCTTAAAAATAATTTTTTTTTTTAAAAAAAAAAAAAAAACTAATGGGAAAAGTATACATAATTCTCTCAAATTACCATATGGTGTCAATGTCCCATTCAAACTAAAAATTGTGTCCATGTCCTTATAATATAGCAAAAATTATCAATGTCCACTCTAAATGACAAAAATACCCTTAATAAAATTATTTTAAAAAAAGAAAAAGAAAAAAGAAATGGCGATCCACAACATTATTGAGGGTCTTTACGCTTTCAAATTTATTAAGGCTATTTTTATCTTTTTGCGGAACAAAAAATAGTAGTAACAATTTTTAATAGTTTGAAGAGAACATTGATACAATTTTTAATTTAAAAGAGTAATAGTCGGATGATAATTTGAAGAGGTATGTCTACTTTTTTCCAAAAAAAAAAAGAAAAGAAACTAAAAAGTGTTCTTAGCACAATGATTGGGGATGCTATAATCCTGTTATTATTTTAGCCTGAAGAAAGCATGAAGCATTAGTCCTCTCATCATTAAGGCGGCCAAATTTTAATTTTTTTCTGAAGGGCAGCGGCTGCTCATATCATTTTCACTTTTCTTCTATTTCAAGCCAACAAAATATATATATATATATATAATTACTAATCAGCCAGGGAAGTTCCACCTGGACCCACTTTCTCTTTTTATAAATTAATTAATATATAAACAGATAATCATCTTATATTTTTATTCTAATAGCCACACAAACCCAACCCCCATCTTTATCTCTTTGATATTACATTATTTTTCATTTAACGGATCCATTAATATAATCTCCCACCATAATTAAAAAACTTAAACAATAGCCAATGAAGTAAGCCATACAAGTATGACGACGACGTAACAGTAAAAATTCACTTTTAAATTCGTAAGCGCTTATTATAACAAGAATAATATAAGTACTGAGATTAGGAGCGTAGTAGGACGTGAGTTAAACTTTCTGTAATGAAAAATCACTCACACAAGCTCGATGAGTATTAGTCGCTTTGAGAACTATTGATGTCATGGTGAGATTAGGTTAGGCTATGACTCATTTAGCCTCCAAGAAACACCTACAATTTCTGCCTCATAAACCTCTCTTGATCAATTTTTAGCAGACAGATGTCACAATAGTCACGCTAAAGTAAAATAGTCACAGTTGATCACCCCCTTCTACCCTTTTAACTAGAAAAAAATAATAATAATAATAATTTTCATTAATACGTCCTCTCAATTATATAACTGTCTTATAAATGATACCACATGCTTAATCTATTCAATTGGTTTGGGTATAATTATAAATGTTGATGGGTGTATGTGTACGTGTAATAAAAAGTGTAATTGCTATATTAATTGCACTCTAGTGCCTGCTAGGCTATGACAGTAGTCACAGTGGGAATTACTGTTCATACATCAAACCCTCTTTGTTTGGTTCTCCACGTATAAAAAAAAAGAGATTTTTGATAGTGACCAAAAAATTTTTTTCTTTCTTTTTTCCTTTACTGAATCTTTCTCTCTCTCTCCTAAATCTTTTTCCCAACCAACAAAATTAATTAAAATTAAATCAGATTCTGAAATGATGGTGTCACAGGGCTGTCAAAAACACCCAGCCCCATTTGGGCTACTTCAAATTATAGACCAGTCAATCACTGGTCCTTGTATTTCTATAATTGTGGAGATCTGTGAAATTAACAATATTTCAGTACTGATCCTCATTTCTTTCAGTTCCCCCTCACCCCCCACGTTGATTTTTACCCATTTAACCTTTCAACTTTTCATGCATGAAATTATATATATATATATATATATATATATAAAAAAATATAACCAGCAATAAAAAAAGCTGCAGCCTGCAGGTAAAATGAACATTTACCCAGGATACCCAAAAAAAGCTGCAACTTTTCCTGACTTTTTAGTAATCTCAAATTCAGTCCCCTTATGAGGCGGACGGTAAGAGTAAAAATATTATTATTATGAAGGAAGTCTTGGGACGTCTGCCCTTGAATTTTGGTACATTTGTACGTTGGCCCTAATGTAGAAAGTTTCATACTTTCATGTGTCATTGTCAAGCATTGATGCGGCTCCACATGCAAAACAGCTAAACATGCAGTACATGTACGGCTCTCAAATTCAATTTTTCTGGTCGCTCACTCCATCCAAATTTTACTCTATTGATTGCCAAATATAATTTTGACATGAATGTTTTGTTTTCATTTTTTTTTTGTCCATTTTCGTAGACCAAATATAGGTCTCACAATTCAATGATAGATTTATAAAAAAATATGAACAAGAAAAAAGTTGAGAGATGAATGTATAACACTTCTTTAATTTTAAAATTTGCATTTTGATAGTTCAATAACAACGTCTACTATTGTTACCGTTCTACATAGCTTAAGCACAATTTTAATCGGGTATATATAAGTTATTATACCATTTTCTTGCAAGTCGGTTTTTAAAATGTAGTGTATTGGGTTGCAGCCAGAGTTCATTCTGGTTGCATTCCCACCTATTTTCTTTCCTCTTCTTCCATCCTCATTTGTAGTGGAAAAGATCCACATCCCTTTTATTTTATGTTTTCTGGTTTTCTGTTTTCTTTCTTGCTGTTGTTTGTTGGTTTCTCTGGTTTCTTTTGAAAGTTTGTTTAGCAAAAAAAAAAAAAACACTTAAAATCGTAGCAAATATCGGGCTCAAAGGATATCAGAACCCTTTTGACAATGAAATTTCAATATTGTATATAGGGTGCATTTGGCATCACGGTTTTATAGACAAAATGCGTGATTTTAAACCAAATTGCAGAAAACGAATTGTTTGGGATCGTGTTTTTAAAAAAATTGCGATTTTAAAATGTAAAAAATATGCATTTTCAAATCGTAGGTGAATATGTACTTTTTTTTTTTTTTTTTTAAAACATACAATTTTAAAAACTAAACTAAGATTTTAAAGGTCAATCTCTGAGTTTGCCAAACTCTTAAATGTGTCTTTAAAAACCACATTTTAAAATCGTTATTTTTAACTCGCACCTTTTGAAATTACAAATCCAAACATACTTATAGTCTATTGAAATTCTAGTAGTTTTAGATTAGAAATTATAAATATGCTTTTTTTATTGGGATCGTATATTCTCTTAGAATTATGAGTCATGTTTGTTAGTATTTTTGTTGGCTTAATTTGGTTCTAAAATGCAAAGACTATTGTCCACGGGTTCAAACACTGATATAGAATGCTCAGAATCTAATCTTCATCGTTCATAATGTGGATTCATGTGTCATGAACGTCCCTGCAAAGTTTCAACTCAATCGGACCACAAAAGGGCTACTACGGTAGAAGTCAAGTGGGTCGCTTGCCTTATGCAAGAGTGTCAGCTTCAAAGGTTTTATAAGTGTGAACTTATTGTAATGGGAAAAATCCACTTTACCCCCCTGATGTTGCAGTGGTTTTTCAATTTGAACTCCAAAGTTTAAAAAGTGGCAATGTACCCCCCCAATGTTTCAAAAATTTTCAATTTAAATCTTCTGTTAATAATTTTCGTTAAATTGGACGGAAATCTCTAAAATTACATAATTACCCTCAGGCTTTTTTTAAAAAAAATTCCGTCCAATTTAACTGAAATTGTAACAGATGGTTTAAATTGAAAATTTTTGAAACATTGGAGGGTACATTGCCACTTTTTAAACTTTGAGGTTCAAATTGAAAACCCCCTGAAACTTCAGGGGGTAAAGTGGATTTTTCCCTATTGTAATCCTTATTCTTTTATAGTGGAGTAATTTCCTAGGTTTGGCTGCCCCAGAAAGGTATTACATTTAGAGAGTTCTCTAAATGGTTTCCTCTTATAACCAAATATCTATGTTCTTTAATGTTCATTGCATATCTGTATTTGGTTGATTATTATCTGTTAGGTCATATTTATTTCCGCATACTATTTTGTGAAACACATATACAATCAAAATAGGTGTTAATTGGAGTCAATTAGAATTTTCAATTGATATCAAAGCGGGTTCACTCTGCGAAAGATTTATTTCCTGAGTGTAATCCGAGACTCCATATCAAATGTCTCATACTGTTGCTTTTAACTCTCTTCCCGTCTTTGACGGAATGAATTATACGCTTTGAAAAATTCATATTAGAGCATACTTAAATCTATTAGCGTTTGGCATATTGTCGAAGCTGGATGGAGTCGTCCAAACAGAGCAATAGCCGAATGGACAACGAAGGAAAAGAACGCTGCTATTGCTAATGACAAAGCTATAAATGTCATTTTCATATCTGTCTCAAATGAGGAATTTTCAAGAATTTCTCGATGTGAGATAACTAAGGAAGCTTGGGAAACTTTAGAAATCACTCATTAAGGAACTAAGGTTGTAAGACCTTCAAAAGTTCAAATGTTGGTCTCCTAGTTTGAAGAGATTAAAATGCAGGAAGATGAAACTTTTGATGAAGTCTACTCAAAGCTTAGTGTCTTTAGCAACTCTACTATTAATTTATGAAAGAAAATGGATGATGCTAAAGTTGTGGAAAAAAATATTGAGGCCGTTACCTAGAGGTTTATACCTCAGATTGCTGCCATACAATAGAGCAAAGACCTAGATACAATGAGAGTAGAAGAATTTGTAAGTTCACTTTAAGCTTTTGAGCTAATTCTACCCAAACACAAGAACACCAAAAATATTGCTCTTAAGGCAAAAAATGTTAAGGTTAACTTCTGTGATTCATCTGATGAGGATTCTGGAAATGACGAATAAATAACTATGTTTGCTAAGAAGTTTAGGAAATTCTTTAGACCCAAGAAATGAAATTTCAAAAATAGCAATTCACAATTTTTTGAGAAATCAAAAATTGAGAATGTTGAGAAAGATAAGTCATCTAGAGGTCGCAAGTGTCATGAATGTGGAGAGCATGGACACATTCGTGATGACTGTGCTAACTTGAGAAAGTCAAATGGCCAAGCATTTAAGGTGACTCAAAGTGATGAGTCAGACAAGGACGATGCTGAAGAGGGACTTAATTACTTAGCATTTGTGGTTAGTTATAAGAGTGAGCATGGGGCTAGTGAGTCTAATTCTCAAGACAAACAAAGTGTGTCTTATAATGAATCGGAAGAGGAAAATGATCTGCAAAATTCTTATAATAATCTCTTTGTGGAATGCACTAAATTGAAAAAGTTGAATAAACAGCACTTGAAGAAACTCAATGAGGTTAATTTTGAAAATGATCAACTTTCTGTTACCTTAACTGATTCTCTTACTACTAATAATACTTTGATGTCTGAAAATCACATGCTAATTGCCAAAGTGAAATCCGTAGAGAATGATATGAATGAATCAAGAAATCATTTAAAAAAAATTCTCTAGTGAAAAGCTAAATCAAATGCTACATACTCAGAAATATTCGTTTGATAGAATTTGATTGGGTTTTGAGAAATCTATTGTGTCTTCTACTAATGTTGCTTCTTCTTCAAAGATGATTTTTGTGAAACAAGTGAACGCAGAAGATAACTTGGCTGAAAAAATGTAATTTCTCCTCCAATTTCCAAAGGTGGGAAAGGTAACGAAACTCTAACTGATTCGTATGTGGCTCGTTCTAAGTCGAGAAGTATGCATATGTTAAGGAACCAACCTTCTCAAAGGTTTATCCTTACTTGTCATAAATGTGGTAAAATTGGACTTATTTGTCCTAAATGTTTTCAGTTGAGCAGTCATGAGCCTAAAAGAGAATATTTCCATTATGGAAATAGTTATGAGAAATTATTCAACATGATGAGGGGCGTAATAACAAGGTTAGATGTCTTGGACAAGAGTCACACATTTGCCCCTGATGTGAAGAAAGTTTAGGTCAAGAAGAGTAATCCCATTCACCCATTGAAGGGGAGTGTTAGTGGACTCACCTAGATTAGGTGGGCACATGACATGCCTAGAATTCATGCATAGTTCATTTCTCTTTGGTATTCCAGGACATTTTTTTTTTTTATTGTTTTTGTGTGTCTTTGGTGTGAATTTTTTTCATTGTTCAATGCTCATTATCTCATGTACTATTTCTAAATGCATATCCTGCATACGTGCGGGGTCAACACTTCTGCAATTTACATCTGATAATTCATATGTTTATGATCTGCTTTGTTCTTCTCGATATTGTTGAGGGAGTAAGAGTCATTCTTCTCATGATTGAATTTGTGCACTCTATGCCCCTATTAAGTTTGTATTTTTGATATGTTTTTGGGAGCTCTGGTAAGACATTTTTTTGTTAAGGAAGATAGTCAGTGTCAGTTCAATCAACTTGACCAATGCATTAGTTGAACCTAGCTCCTAAACATTCCGACATTTTCTCCTATGTGCTAAAAGCATTCAATCAAAAAAAAAAAAAATCAATATGCTAAAAGCATAAAATGTGATCAATGACTTATGTTTGCTTCAGTGTGTTCCTATAGAACGAATCAGTGACCAAATCATTGCGGAAACAGATGGTCACTAAAGGAAATGGTGAAAAGCAAATGATATGTCTCAAGGGGAGTGTATCGGACGAGGGAGTCTAGGCCCTAGCATGATAAGTTTTGACTATTGATTGATTCAGACTGTTTGTCTTTCCTATCCAAGTTTTCTGTCTATACTCTTTTCAACTGATGAAATCTTATTTAATGAAAGTTCTTACACACTACACTTTTCACATGAGTTTACTGAGTTCTTGCTTACTTAGTTGCATTTGCGAAACAAGTTGCTTCGTACATATGTTGAATATCTGGTGTTTGTGTAGTCTGTTGATCACTCCGTTTTGCTAGGGTGTTCATGAGGACGTGCATCAGGTGTTGGACACCAGTACAAGTTTTTTTGTGGTCTTTTTTTTTTGTGGTTTCAGTTTGAGGGGGAGAATTCTTTTATCATGATCTTGCATTTCATTCATTATGCATTCGTAACTTTGATTATATTTATGTTTCTGTAACTTTCCTTAGGCTTACTGGTGTTTTACTGCCCTTGATGGGAATAGATAGAACACCATTGATGATTTTGATTTTTGATATACTTGTTGCATCTATGAATGATATTTGTTTTGTGTTCTAACAGATTTGGTGCGTTATTCATGATTATATCATATTCAAATATGTTATATTATTGGTCATTATTTATTCATGTTCCACATATGCCTTAATGTGTTTTGTGAAGTGTTTTAAGAAACATGAAGACCTTTTGTCATTCTGTGACAAAAAAAGGGGAGTAATGATGGGAGATGATTGGATGTCTGCATATTGGTTTTTGTCACCAAATTGTCAAAGGGGGAGTTTGTTAGTATTTTTGTTGGCTTAATTCGGTTCAAAAATGCAAAGGCTACTGTCCACGGGCTCAAACACTAATATAGAATGCTCAAAATCTAATATTCACCGTTCATAATATGGATTCATGTGTCATGAACGTCTATGCAAAGGTTTAGCTCAATCGGACCACAAACACTCATCGATCGAAGCTGTTGATCAAGGACCAACGGAAGTTCCAATAACTCTCATCTGCCAAGGCTGTCCGGGTAGCAAGATAGCCTGTCCGGACAGGAATTCAAGCAACTTGGTTTTTCCATCCTTTGCAAGGCCCTGTCTGGACATGGACTTAACCTATCTGGACACCCCGTAGGTTTTATGCCCAACGTGTTTTTAAGTGGGCCAAGGTTTAGGGTTTTGTAGATATTATAAATACATCTTTATAGAATTGGAGAGACACGAATTCTGGATCTAGAGTTCGGTAGTTTGTGCTAAGAGTGCGTTTAAGATATTGAGTGTTAGAGTTAGTTTCTCTTAGAGTAAAAGGTTATGCATGTATTACAAATCGTATATAATTGAAGTCAACCAGAATTCCGGTGAAGGGAGATCACGTAGAAGGATTGTGCCAGATGTTCTGCAAAGGGCTATTGCGATAGAAGTTAAGTAGGTCGCTTGCCTTATGCAAGAGTGTCAGCTTCAAAGGTTTTGTAAGTGTGAACTTCTTGTAATACTTATTCTTTTATGGTGGAGTGATTTCCTAGGTTTTGCTACTCCGAAAAAAGTTTTACATTTAGAAAGTTCTCTAAATGGTTTTCTCTTCGTAACCAAATATCCGTGTTATTTAATATTCATTGCATATCTGTATTTGGTTGATTATTATTTGTTAGGTTAGATTTATTTCCGCATACTATTTTGTGAAACACCTATACAATCAAAATAGGTGTTAATTTGACTCAATTAGAATTTTCAATATTCTTTCACTATTTGTCTAGTTTTATTAAGAAATGATATTGTTGGCTACAAAATAAAACTCATATCAATAGGCTCACATACTCCTGGTTTGCATTCTAGAGGTAATTTGATGTTTCATAAATTTTGATTATAGCCAATTGCTTGCAGAAGAATATCACACACATAAAATAGTTGTAATTTTTTTTTTTTTTTAATGATGCAATCATGCAATGATAGCTAAAGGAAGATATGCTAACAAAGACTCTAGTGACAATGGGAGAAATAATTCCAAGTTAAAGTGCAAAAGGAAAGAAAAAATGAAAGGTCCTGAAAATGTGGTAAAAAGGAATGTCACTCATGTAAAGATAGTAAACTCAAGGATATAAATAAGGAGATGTACCACATAGTTCAAAATCCAATAGTAATTTATTGGAATGAGACTTTTTATATGACAACATGTAGAGATTATAAGGGTTCGTTTAGAATTGCGGTTTCAATAAATGTGATTTTAAAACCATAAAGGCGTTTGATAAAACATGTTAAAAAAATACTTTTTTATTAAATATTTGCTATGCGAAATCAAGATTTTGGTTTAAATTCGCACTTTTTCAAATAAGCATCCACTAGCCTGCTTATAAAAATCTTCGTGTTTTTTTTTTTTCTTTTTTTTTTTCTATTTTAAATTAAGTGCTTTTTAAATCGCAATGACAAACGCCTTACGTTTTACAATATCTTTTAAAAACGCATATTATTCTTATGAAATTACAATCTCAAACGCATCCTAAGTCCATGTAGTGGTAATGTCTATATATATATATATATATATATATATGGGTGATGATAACAACCGTGAAATAATTGGAATTGGTGATATCATAATTATTATATTTGCTGGTGTTATGGGAACGTCCCGAAGAAAATTAACAGGTAATTGATTTTAAGACGCGTCACCTTATCCCATCCAGACAAAATAGAAACATAGGGGGGCATTTAACTCTCTCACAACAAGGGAGAGTGTATGTAGTAGGAAACTTCACTTAAATAGCAAACAAGATAGTTAACCACTAATTAACCACCAATAGATAAATATTACCAGAGTTATTCAATATGATTATGTACAAGGCTATATTTATAGAGCTTACAAATTATTTGAATATATTCTAATCCAATCTCATCGATCCTAATAAATAAATAATAATAATAAAAAAAAACAAATCCCTTCACTTAGAGTAGTTCAATACTCTAACATGAAGGTGAAATGATTTCGTGGCATCAGAGGATGAAAACATCTTATGTTTCTTCACTTATTTTTATTATTATTATTATCTTTTTAAATTTTGGAAATGAAACCGAGAAAGTTGTTGACTAATTATAGATAAGTAATTGATACAAATATACGTATTAAAATAATTATTCTCCACAAGGAATGCTTCCCAAAAGCATATGGGCTGTGTTTGGCAAAGGGTCGGACTGGACTGAACCAAAAAATCAAAAAAAAATTCTTCTCAAAATTAACCTAAATATTCTTACTTTTTACATCATATCAATAACTTTTTATTACTATTCAAATAAAAAAATTAGAACAAAACAAATTTTTTCACTTTTTATACAAAATATTTTTACTTTTTTTTCTCGTATCAATTAAATCTACAACAACACCGGCCTAACTCCCTTTTTTTTTCATTCCATTGCCAAAAACAGTCATGAACAATATATTATTGATAGCAGTATGCTACAAAATGCAGAGGGTGAAATTGTAGAAAGCAGAAAAGGAGGTGGGCAAAAGCGAAATAATGGAAAAGAAAAGTGAGCATTGACTGTAATTATTATGAAATGTCATACGCATCAGTGTACGTGTGGGGAATTATTGAAGGGCAGTGTTTTAACTGGTACTTGATGGCGGGAAATTTGGTGCAGAGTAAAACAGATAGCTGCTGACGTCAGCATTGTAGGAGGTGGTGCGGGTGGTGGGATATAATGATTATACGGATTTGTTTGTAACTAATGGGTTTTGACCGCACATGCGTCTCACGTGCTCTCCTTTTCTTTTGGATTGACTACGGCTTCGTGAAACTTTTTCGAATTACGGCGGTAATTCTTTGTTAAAAAAACAGTTTTTTCATTTTTTTTTTTTCTTTTGACGGTGGTGGTTGAATTAAATCACGCGCCTTTGGTGCGCGTGGGGTGGACTCAGGTCTTCCGGGTCTACCTTTTCTAAGTCACGTGGGCCCTCCTGACAAGTCTTTTTTTCTTGAGTCCAGACTCCACATCCACATTGACATGTGTCTTATTAATTTACATTTTATTAGGCTTTCTGAATTGGAGCCCATTTGTGGCCCAAAACCCAAAAATACCAACTTTTTATATCGTATGTTACCTTATTTCATTTGCATTGAACTGAGCTACAAAGTCCATAAATCAATCTTATTTATTTTATTTAAAGCTTTGGGGAAGTTATATTAATGTTTGTTTATTTCTTTTATGTAATTTCATAATTTTTTTATTTTTTTAACCAAGATCCAAGGTTGAAGCATAGTTAATGTTCAATGTAAAGGATCTAATGATGGATAGATAACTTTGGCAACCAATCCTCTTAATATACTACTTTTCACAATTATTTATTATATTAATTTGTTTTCGAAATTTTTTAAGGGGTAATTCAATCAGTTAGGGACCATGTTTCATGAAGCAGATGTCACTGGTTCGAATCCCTGTCTCATTTTCTCTCTCATTGTGTGGACACATAAAAAAAAAAAAAAAAAAAAAGCATAATTGATTATTTTTAAGTGGCTTCTCTTTCTACATCAGTCACTTAAAGAAAAAAAAAAATTACTTAAAATACGTTGCGTCAACCAGTATCATGGCAAAAACAAGATGGTTAAAAAAATAAAAATTGCCAATTTTGAACCTGGGTTTATAATTGACAAAATTTGATTATTGATGAGTAGAATTATAGTAATAATATAACAAGGGTGATGGAGTGAGACTTCTCTTTTCTTGTATTTAATGGTTTGCCTGCCCCCACCCTGATGTTTACTTTTTTGGCCATATCTTATTTATTTTGTTCTTTTTTGTGTTAATTATTTTGTTAGTTGGCAAATTTCCTAAATCAAAACGTGTGCTCTAAGTTATGTCTAAGTCCAATAATCATTGAGTTTTGTTTCGAGTGTTGAAGATCCTAAGGTCATGTACCCTAATGATTCATCTCACATAATAAATGACAACGGTAAAGACCGTAAAGTTCATTTCAGATGACTTTTAGGTTATTTGCTGAAACAATGAGTATTACCGTTTTTACTATAATTGTTTTTTTTTTTTTTTTTTGTTAATTTTTTTTTTTTTTTTTATAAATTAATATGACAATTCATAATTAATAAAATGATTAAGATCCTGTTTAGGATTACGTCTGAGAAATAAAGCTTTTAAGTCAAAAAACGCTTTTTGACAAAATGTTTATTTTTAAGCTTTTGCCAAAAGTGTGTCTTAGCAATTTTTAAGCTTTCTAGATCCTTAAAAGCGCTTTTAATTTTAATTTTTTTACCAAACAAGTACTTTTGTTTTTTTTCTTCAAACGGACTTTTTGAGTGTTAAAAGCACTTTTAGACCCTTCAAACGCAATCTTAAACATGCCCCAAAACAAAACATTATAACTGTAAACTTAATTAATTTGTAGTTGACTAATCAACTATCCACTCTTAAGGTGCGTTTGGCATTACAGTTTCATATATAAAAAGTGTGATTTTAAACCAACTTGTAAAAAATTGATTGTTTGAGATTGTGTTTTTTAAAAATTGCAATTTGAAAGCGCAGATTTTTTGTGTTTTCAAATTGTAGGTAAGGAGGTGTTTTTTGAAAACACGTAATTTTAAAGGCTAAAAACTGCGATTTTAAATGTCAAATCGCGATTTTGCCAAACGTTCAACTGTATTTTTAAAAATCACATTTTCAAATTACAATGCCAAGTAGACCCTTAATTATTTTACCAATTATAAATTGTCGCGTTAATTTGTATACGAGAATTATAGTAAAAGCTTAAGTATTTTTTAGTTGACCATTAGTTGATTATTAGGTTCAAAGCCCATTTGTGTGTGGGCCCAAAAGTTAGATCTAGAGGCCGGGGTTTACAGAGGATTCCATGGGCAGTTTGAATCTGTTTGACGGTTGTTTAAGGCCCACATTATAAATAATAATAGTATTGATTAAAAAATAATTATGGTTAATTTAAATTATTGGCAGGTTTGTAAGAAAACAATTAAGGCCATAATTATGGCACACAACCGTTTATATATATATATATAAAACCCCAAGAGGTTGTTCAATCGGCTGGAACCACACCTCATGAAGCGGAAGTTACTAATTCGAATCATTTTCCCCTCTTGTGCGGACGTGTAAAAAAAATAAAAATGAAGATAATAAAATAATATATACAGTTTCCAAAAAAAAAAAAAAAACTAAATTGTCTTAATATTGAAAATTTTTCCAAACATGATATTTGTTATTTATTTCTAGAATTAATATTTTTAAAAATAAAAGAAAGCACTCCAAATAACATATTAAATTATATATATATATATATATATATGTCTCATATATATATATGTATTTTATTATTATTATTATTTTTTATTGAAAATACTAGTTATAGTTGCTTCGGCATAAAGACGTTTAAGTGTATTAGCCATATTATTAATTGAAAAAAAGATATTAAAAAAATTTAAGGAAAAAAATCTACATACTCCCCTCAAACTACCACCCAATTGACAATGTCTCCCTAAAACTATAAAAAATTACCAATATTCCCCCCAATGACAAAACTACCTTTAGTAAATTAAAAACAAAAAATACTAAAACTTAGAGAAAAAACCTAAAAATAAAAAAAAAATACGAAGGGTGGCAAATTTAAAATTAAAAAAAAAATCCTTTGTATAAGAAAAAAATTAAAAATTTTCGACCTTTTTTTTGTTATAAAAAATGAAATTTTTTGTTTTTTTTTGTTTGTCTTATGACTTTTTAAAATAAAAGTTTTTGTTTTCTAGAACAAATTTTTTTTTAAAAAAATATTTCTTTTAAATTTTCCGTCTTTTTTTTTTTTTTAATTTTCACGTTCAAAAAATAATTTTTTTTAAATCGTTCTTTTTAAATTAAAATTTTTGTTTGAAAAAAAAAATTATTTTTTGAATTTATAGGGGTATTTTTGTCTTATTGGGAAAAACATAGGTGCATTTTTATCTTTTTGCTAGTCTTAGGGGGGACATTGACAATGTTTTGATAGTTTGGGAGGAGACATTGTCACAATTGAAAGTTTAGGGGGAACATTGTCAATTGTGTAGTAATTTGAGGGGAGTATGTGGACTTTACCCAAAATAATTAGTAATTTTGCATCCAAAATGTGATTTTTTTTTTAAAATAAAAAATATGAGAAAGTCTACATACCCCCCTCAAACTACCACCAAATTGACAATGTCCTCCCCAAACTTTAAATTGCGACAATGTACCCCCCAAATTACCAAGTCATTGTCAATGTCCCCCTCATTGACGAAACTACCCTTAGTAAAATTAAAAAAAAAAACTAAAATTTTTGGAAAAACCTAAAATTAAAAAAAAAATTATAAAATTTCTTTTTTTTTTAATTTTATTTTTTATGAAAATTGAAAATTTTTCGTTTGTTTTTTTGTTTTTTTTTTAAAGAATGTTTTCTTTTATAATTTTTAAATAAAAATTTCCGTTTTAAAAAAAAAAATTAAAATATTTTCGTTTAAAAAAATAAAATTTTCGTTTTTTAACACATATTTTAAAAAAATCTTAAAAAAAATTGATATTTTTTTTAGAATAAAAATTTTGGTTAAAAAAAAATCGTTTAAAAATTAAAATAATTTTTTTAAAAAAATTTAAATTTTCGTTTTAATTTTTTTTTTTGAATTTTAGGGGTATTTTTGTCATATTGATAAATATAAAGGGGCATTTTGATATTTTTGCTAGCTTTAGGGGGGATATTGACAATATTTTGGTAGTTTGGGTGGTACATTGTTGCAATTGAAAGTTTGGGGGGAACATTATTAATTGGGTGGTAGTTTGAGGAGGGTACGCGGACTTTACCTTAAAAAATAAAAAGATAAAGCAGAACCGCCACTGATAGTGCTCTTAACCTTTCATTGATAATAAAAAAGACCCTCTTATAATTATTTTTAAAAATTAATTTCATATTTATATTTCACAATATTATTACAATAAACCAATATTTGGGCCGCCCGGGTGGTCCGGTCCGTCTGGACCAGTAAATGATACGATACGGTCGGGTCGGATGCCCCGCATTCAGTCCGTAAATGCGTAAAGTAGGCAACAGGTTTAATCCTACCGGACATGGACAAGTCATCCCCAAGCTTTCCTTGGCTTGCTCTCCTAAGTCCTAATCTCTCTCTCTCTCGGTCTATTCTTCTGAGGTCGAAAAATCCCAACCCAATACTCAAACCCTAAAGGCCTCGTCGATTCACAGCGCTCGCGTTGAATGAATGCCTAAGGAGAAGAAGAAAAGGACAAAGTGATGGAGACGCAGTTCAATCACAATCTATTCGAAAGGCGCCCCATTGTCAAGTCCAAGACCCCCGCCGTTAAATGGTTCAAAGAGTGGTAATTTTCTGCATCTTCGTCTTTCTTTTCTGGGTTTATTTTTAGTTTTTGTTTGAATAAAATCTCTGTTCTATTGTATGGGTTTCTACGGCTAAATTGCTGCCATTGTCTGGTTTCTGAGAAAATTATGTTCATTAAAGAAAGAAGAGAAATTAAAAGATTTTTTTTTTTGGATAATATGGCACTGTATTGTTGCCTTTTATTTTGATGATAATGGAAAACTGTGATTACCAGTAGGTGTTAGGCTTAGTCGTGTTGATTTTTTTAGGCTTAAAATAGTGATAATAATGTTTATTTGGTTTAATTATTGTGGTTATTTTGTTTTTTCATGAAAATTGAGGAAAGTATAGTAGGTTTTTTGTTCTTGTTTGGTTTCTTAGAAAGGGAGAATATTTCAGGTGTTTTGAAGGAAGGAAAAGTATTGGAAGTTAAAGCCAAATGTATCAGTAAAGTTGACTATATGTTTTTGTTTTTATGTTGTTCCAGTGATACAAAATGGCAGTTCATGGGGTTAAATTGTGGGTTGATTGATTGGCGGGAATGAGGGAGATAAAATAAAGTAAAATCTTGAATCTTGTTTATTCAAAGACAATAAATAATAAACGCCTAGCCAAAAAGCCTAATAGTTGTCTGATTTGTTGATTTGTGTTTTTTTTTTTTTTTTTTTTTTCCTTTCTCCAATTTTGAAACAATGAAAGATTTCACATTCTAGAGATAGATTAGTATTTATTTATTTATTTTTGGCTTTTTTTTTCATGTGATTTGGTTTGTGTTTTAAGGGAAGTAAATTCACTAGCCTTAAAATTGGCCCAGGAAATCTATTTGACTTTTGTAAATTTGAAGATACAAAATTTCCTTTTAAAAAAAAAATCTCATCATATGTCCTAAGCCACGAAATGGGTAGGTGGAGGGGTATTTGGCAAAGGGGTGATTTGAAGAAGGGATTCACATTTCTGCTTTCTGAATATATGTGAGAACCAATAAGATAACTTAAGAATAAGATATTTTATTATATATTCGAGATTTACATGATTGGTTTGTACCATCTGCTGTTTTCTTATGTGATGCATACTAATGATATGTCTGGTTTTCTTTTTAGGGTTCCCCAAGATGTTGTAGCAACTGGTGGGAAGTGCTCTCTCTTGAAATGGGTCACAGGTGTGTCTTACTTTCTTTTACCTTGTCTGCCTTTTTTTAAAGTTATTTTGCAATTTATCTTCTGGCAGAGGATTTTTCATGCACTTATAGTTGTAGACACTTCTTTTTCTTTTATGTTGTTTTAAACTAAATAAGTTTACATTGAAAGAGTGAAGAAGCATTGCAATTTGGATTTCAGGGGGTGTTTGTTAAACCCCCTCACATTCTCTCACATTCCACCACACTATTCACTTCATTTTTTTCAAAAAAAACATTCTGACTTTTATATCAAATCATTTACTTTTTATTATTATTCAAATAAAAAAATCACTACAAAACAAAATTTTCTACTTTCCAATACCACTTTTTCATTTTCCCATATCAATCATTATTTTCTTTTTTATTTTTTTTCCATGAACAGTGCGGTGTGGTGGGGTGTTGTTTAACAAACACCCCCTCAATTGCCACTTCTGGTGTAGATGCTTCAACATTTAATTTCAGGATAAACATTCACAATTTCTGAATGAGATGAATCTTTTTTTTTTTTTTTTTTTGAAAATTTATTAGAAGGGAAAACAAAGAAATGGTTATGATGCTGGTATATGAATTTAAACGAGTCTGAAGATCAAGCACAAGTGCACATGTTTTAATCCAAAGATGAAGTTCATATTTAATGGTTTATCGTTTTTCTTTTGTCATTTTACTAATGCCTGCCCCCCCCCAAAAAAAAAATAAAAAAATCTACCTGTATCCCTATATTCAATTATATGGCTCAACACTACAATAAGCTTCCAGAAATTCAGTTCACCTGAAAGTTATTGAACTAATCCAAAGTGGAAGTTCAAAAAACTATGTACACCTTTTTTTGTCGTTAAAGCAAGCATTCGAGAAAAGTTAGACATAGAGATAAGGTTAGAAACTTACGTTGGAAGAAAGATTTTAATCCAAGCAAGGATGTTGGGGCTGATCTGGGCTCATATACCCTTTTCAAAATCAAAAGTGAAAAGAGAAGAATAAAGTCAACAGTTCAATAAATTCTGCAAGTTTTCAACCATGTGATTGACTTGCTAACCTCATTACTATTCAAAGTGACTGGCCATATTGATCGTAGCCTTTTATTCATGCCACATATTTGATTTCAGTTAGTTTTTTTTGTTGATTCTGCTAATTGGTGAGAGAAGGTACTTTATGCTTGTGGATTTGAGTTGCACAAGAATTCTTATCAAGATGTTCCTTGTTGGTCACAGCAAATGCCATGAAATATCCTGAGGAGTTAGTTCTGGTATTAGCATAGAATAGATAAAAATTTTCTTTTTATATTTGTTCTTCGTCATAGTATCTTGTGTTGGTATGTGTGTATGCCCCGCAAAAGATTATGCATAGTTTCTAATTCTTTTGTTCCCCGTGTTGACATGTGCTGAATATGAATGGTGGCTGGTGTCTAACCTGAAATCAATTATTGTGCAATATTTATCTAAGGGTTTGTAATCTTTTTGATCAGCAAATGAGTCTGGGGATCCTTATTGGATTATAATAGGATGACTTTGTTGTAGTTCTTTTTTCTTTTTTCCCCTTTTCTATTTTTTTAAATGTCAATAGTTCCTTATTTTTTGTCATGTGAGTTTGGCCTAATTTTTATCTTTGCTATCCTTCTTAGGGGAAACCTTGAACGCCTTGAAAGAGAAGGCAAAAGAGCCAGAGGTACCAGAGCCAGAACCAGAACCGACGACTGAAGTACTTTTCCTTTGCAGCTATGAAGGCTGTGGCAAGACCTTTATTGATGCTGGTGCCTTGAGGAAGCATTCTCACATCCATGGAGAGAGACAATATGTGTGTCACTATGAAGGGTGTGGAAAGGTATTGTTGTGTCCAATGTATTTTCTTTGTTTTTTGTCCATATTTGTTCAGAGTAATGCAGCAAAAGTGTGGGAAGTGGACGTCGGTTTACTGTTTCGAATTGAAATGATATGGAGCAGTGAATTCAGATTCTATGTACACTATGATAAGTTGCATTAGGAATAAAGGAACTGCAAAGTGGGTTTTATCATTGATGATGTAGTACAGGCTTATTTAAACCTCTATGTTAATTTATGTAGTAGACTTCAATCTGAAATTTGAGGTTCTAGGGCTAGGAATTATAGAAGGATTTGCTTAGGTTTTGTAGTTTGTATATGAAAAGATTGGATTTGCAAAACTTCTTTAGTTCATTTCCCTCCATAGATACTATAGAAGGCACGAAGTCACCATGTTCCACACAACAACACTCCTAGTGCTATTGGCAGTCCACCAACAATTTGACCACTCGTCTTGGCATAACCAAAGACAACCCAAACCGACTAAAGAAAACATTCCATATGGCACAGGCAACCTCACAATGGAGAAGAAGATGGTTCACGGATTCCCCATTTTCTTTTACACATGAAACACCAATCAACCATAATAACGTGCCGTTTTCTTAGATTGACCATCGTAAGGATCTTTCCTAGGCTGTTGACCAAGCAGAAAAGGCCACCCTCAGCGGAATCTTACTCTGCCAAACACTCTTTCAAAGGAAACGAAAGCCATCATTACAACTCATGACATTGTAAAAGGATTCAACATCAAACAATCCTCTTTTAGAGGGGACCCACCACATCTTGTCTTTAACTTCCTGTCTTACTTTAACTAAATACAATACCTTGAAGAACGAGGTAAAGACATCCACCTCTCAATCATAAGCTGCTCTAGCAAAGTTTACATTCCACTAAATGGGACCACTAGAAAGCTCCAAGTGAGCCACAACATAAGTACCCTTTGCGCAAGCAATACCATAAAATTTTGGAAATGCTACCTTAAGGGCCATATTCCCACACCATAGGTCATGCCAGAATCTAACTTTGGAGCCATCTCCCATCTCAAATCTAGGATGACTTAAGAACTTCTCCCAACCCCTCCTAATATTCTTTCATAACCCCATCCCATACGACTAGAGAGGCTCATCAGAATACCAACCACCCAATGAACTGCCAAATTTTAAGTCCAGCACCACTCTCTACCAAGTCTCTTTCTCAAGCCTATAGTGTCAAAGCCATTTACTTACCTAATAGAGTATGATTGAACATCATCAGGTGGTTTTGAACCCCAATCCTCCCTCAAATATCGGCGAACAAACCTTGGGACTAGCTTAGCAGGTGATATTTGAACTCTTTGCCTAGCCTACCCCATAGGAAATCACGTTGAAGCTTCTCAATACAGTTAGCAACACCCACAAGGAGAGGAAAGAGAAGATGCCTGATCCCAAAATGCCCATTTGTTTTCTATGATGTAATTATGTGATGAACTTCCACTATTGATTTGCGAACCAGTAGGTATACAGTCATTGAAGAGGTAATCACTTTTCTTTTTCCTTTTTTTCTTCCCAAGGAAAACATTAAGCTCATTGGAAAGGAAAGAGAGAATTATTAATAATGCAATGAGAATTAGGTAATCTTTTGATGTGTAAAATTACGGGAATTTCCTGAGATGGTTGAAGCACACATGAATAAAGCGAACTCAAATTACTCAAAGAAAGAAAGAAGAAAAGAAAACACAGGCATGGTAAGTTTGGAGATATCACTTTCTGAGTTAACCTTGTAGGGTGAAATTGCAAACCAATGTAGATATGGTTGGGTTGTTAGGATGTGATTGAGTCTGGTTAACATCGCATTTCTCAGTAATGTATCCTATTTTTTTTTTTTTAGAACAACTTTTGTTCTGATTTCATGTAGTCTGACTGTTCACCCTCATGCTTCATCACCTGATTTTTTTTTTCTTTGTTACATTTCATTCTATCTTTTCCCATTCCATCGTGATCGTTTAACAATCTTAAAGAATTTGTCTATGTTCCAGAAATTTTTGGATAGTTCGAAATTGAAAAGACACTTTCTCATTCATACTGGAGAAAGAGATTTTGTATGTCCTCATGAAGGCTGTGGTAAGGTGACTAATCTGTCCACTTAGATTCTTCTTGTGCTTTTGATAGGCTCTTTTTTCTTTTATTTCTTGGTGTCTATGGTTGAGTTTGTATGTCAGGATGGGCTGTATATTTTACATGTTTCTTGTTGGGCATATATATATATATATATATACACACACACACACACACACACACACACACACACATACATGCATACACACACACACACACACACAAACATATGTGTGTGTGTGTGTGTGTGTGTATTTTAAGTGCTATTTTGTGCATTGATTGTTCCATGTTATGGCCAAGATCTGTCACAGCTTTGTGGCATTTTGATTTTAGGAGGCAATTTGAAAATATTCTCACTTTATTGGTGGTTTTGTTGAAATTCATTTTCCACAACCAGATTTGTACATCTTTTTATTTATTTTTAACAAAAGATGAAATCTGGATTATATATCAAGATTCAGGACTTAAGTTGATGTAAGACCATGTATTGTATATTGTAGTTTATTTCTTCCTCCTCTCTACTCTAGTGCGTCTGTTGTGCATGTGCCAGTGCACGGATTTATGAGTACTTACAAAGAAAATTGCAGTTGTAGCACCTGCATAAATAAATGTCTCTGGTTCAAGTTGCGTGTGAAAACTAAGACCAGATATGATTCTTTGATGCAAAATAATATTATTCAATGAAGAAAGAATTGTAAGGGCCACAGTCAACCAATTATCGCCTGTATTGTTCTTAGCCTTTTCATCATGGAAGATATGATTTTGTTATGAAATGCTCTGTACCTTTTCGTATTGTGGGACCAGCTCAGATTATAGTCATTTCTACGTTTCTGCTTCAGAAAGCTTTCTTTATGCACTTATTTAGAAGAGAAAAAGGGCTTCCTCTATGTTTGTGTTTGTGTGCAATTTGCGTGTGCGAGTGAGTGTGCTCCCATGTGCACGTGCACATGACATGTTTATTCATGAAATGCAGGCATTTTCTCTGGATTTCAACCTAAGGTCGCACATGAAAACACATTCACAAGAAAACTATCATATATGCCCTTACCCAGATTGTGGAAAGCGATATGCTCATGAGTACAAGCTAAAGAACCACATTGCATCTCACCATGAAAAGGTTGGTTCCACTCCCTAACTATTGCTGTTTCTGACATAATTTTTGTGCTACTTGGTTTTGCAATTGCTTCATTTGATCTAAACATAAAGCATATTTGGTTTTTTAGGGTATACAATTTTTTTGTCTCGTCAAATAAACCTCAGCTTTTCATTGCTAATAATCTTCTATATTTGTTATTGACGTGGATACTATCTCAAATCATTCAACCATGTTTTGATTTCAATTAAGTCCGCTTCATGGATCCTCTGTAACTAATTTGGGCCGACCACATGTATTTTCCCTTCATTTTGCTGTCTAAAATTGCACTCTGTCACCTCCCTTCCTTACTAGTTACTAACATGTTTTGTTCTTTAATATATCTACCTGTCATTTTTAACATTTCCTTTCCCTCATTTCATTCCTCAAATTGAATTAAATCACTTTCTCATCTTCTTCTCTATAGAAACCACTCCTACTTCTAAATGGATGACTTCATTCTTTACTTAACAGTTATTTGACTTTCCATAGAACATTTGAAAAAGTTTAGGAACTTTAGAGGAATGGCCAAAGGGAAGGAAAATCTTCTGCATTTCATATGGACAATAACATTTTATAGATGACATCTTCTGCATCTTCCCATGTTATTTTCTCATCTAAAAAACTGAGACTTGATTGCTCATTTCACCATTAATTTGCAGAGTGTGAGCGTGGAGGTGACAAAATACACCCCCCCTTCAGATAAGCCGAACAAAACTCCCAAGCCTTCTTCTGGGGCTTATGGCTCTGCATCATCTGACCGCCCTTATGCTTGTCCTTACGAAGGGTGTGAAAAGGCCTACATCCATGAATACAAGCTTAAACTCCATTTGAGGGATAGGCATCGTGGCCACGTGTCTGATGAGAATGCAGAGAATGCCGCTGCTAATGCTGATAATGAGATGGATGAAGCCAGTGACCAAGATGCCTATGGTGGAAAACGTGGGAATGGCAAAAATCAGAAACAAAGCAGGCCCAAACCAAACTTGAAATTGCCTACTCCGAAAGTCGCGCAGCGTAAAGGGTCGATTCCATCTTCTATCCCTGTGAGTGTATCGAAAAAACCATGGCCGAGCAAAGAAGAAGCTTACGAGGAAGAAGATAGTGAAGAAACAGAGGAAGATCGTGACAATGTTGAGGATGGTTGGAGGTATGGGGAAAACAATGACGACGATGACGAAGAGACAGAGTTTGAAGACTAGATCTTAATCATGGCACTCTGAATGTAACCCACCTTTTCACCTTCTTTTTCTTTTCTACATATCCCATTAATGTTTGAATTGTCGATGGGCTTAATTACCCATTTTGTATTCCAAGCATATAAAGAAAATAGCAATTCCGATTGAAATTGTCAATAGTTTAATGGTAAGTTTATATTACGTAGAAGTTCCCAGCCCTTCTTTCTCCCTATTCCCCTTTCTCTCAAATTCGCTTATGTTTGATCGCTGGTTATACATGAAACTCTTTGATATTGGAATCAAGTCTAATTTCAGTCGAGGTGTGTCACTTCTGCCTGTAAACAACAGGGATTTACATTTGCATTTGCTTTTGCTTTTGAACAACACTTTTTTTGGACAAAGATTTCCTCGGAACTTGGGTTGAAGGAACTTCGTTCAACTCAATCTAAAAAATTGACACACGTTTCTTAACATGTAAGAAGTACACGTGTTTTTAGTAAAAAAAAAATAATAATTTTGTCTTTATTATTAAAAAAATCATGTGTTTTTCAAACGCTCAAAGGACAAATGTCATTTTTATAAATTAAATTTGAAGCAAACTTGTACCGTTCAAACTGGGTAGTTTTATAGTAATTGAATTATTTGCCATTTCTTTGTACCCCCTTTCCCCCTCTTAACCTTTCAAATATTATGTATAGTTAAGGTCTATTTGATGCCAATTCAACATTGTTGGATTAAAAAAAAAAAAAAAAACAGATAAAAAAATTGCAACTTTGGAAGGAGGCTAATGTAGTAGTTAGTGTTCTATGGATTTTTGAACTACAATTGGACGCATAAAACAAATTGGTGGGAGCACTCTAAAGAAAAAGTACCATCTCTATTCTCCAACAAGGCAATCTCATGCAAGGAAAATGCCAAAGGCCTAATTATTTTGCTCATCTTAGGGCCAACTTTTGCCTTATTTTTTACTTTAAAAAATAACAAAATAAAAAATAAAAAAAGTTTCTGAAGTAATAGTTTTTATTTTTGTTAATTTTTTTTTTGGTATTTTTTAAAAAATAAAAATTTATTTTGCTTCAGAAACCTTTTCCTTATTTTTTAATTTAAAAAATAAAAAAAGTTTCAGAAGCAATAGTTTTTATTTTGGTCCTTCTTTTATTTGGTATTTTTTTTTTTTAAAAAAATACCAAATAAAAGAAGGACCAAAATAAAAATTATTGCTTCAAAAACTTTTTAAATTTTAAATTTTGTTATTTTTTTAAATTAAAAAATAAAATAAAAAAGTTAACCTCAAGTTAAGGCGGTATCATTCCTCCTCCTGCAAAGGGACCATGGGGCTGCCAAATCTTATATGCCACGAGAGCATTCTCTCCCCACATTCCTAAGATTTTTTTTTTTTTTTTTTTAATAGTTTTTAACACCAAAATCTCTTTATGTCTCTCTTGCCTTTTTTTATTCATAAAAATGTTTTCTGTCTCCCTCTCCCTCTTCCTTTCTCTTTCACGACATACCCATAAAAATGCCCGCGAGAATTTCAATAGGATCATTACACTGAGTAATTACTCAGTTCTTTTTTTTTTTTTTTTTTTTAAATGTTCCTAAAAAAATAAGGTAACTTTTTTTTTTTTTTTTTTTTTTTGACATGTCCGTACAAGAGGGGGGAGGAAGATTCGAACTAGTAATCTCCACTTCATTAAGTGTGGTCCTAGCCGATTGAACTACTTTTTGGAGACAAAAAAAAAATGTGACTTTTAAAATCATCATTTGATTAAAATTTAATAGTGATTAGTCACGTCCCCAAGAGGTAGCCCAATCGGTTGGGACCACACATAATGAAGTGGAGGTCACTAGTTCGAATCCCCTTCCCCCTCTTATGCGGACATGTCAAAAAAAAAAAAAAAAATAGTGACTAGTCACAAACTTAATAATAATTATAAAAGTCACATCATTTTCTAAGTGACACAAGAAAAAATATAAGAGTAACTTCTAACATTACTCAATTACGCTGCATATACATAATCGAAGGCGTGCGCACACACACTATAGTAACTATTTAAAAAATACATGAAAATTCTTCAAAATCTTATAGCATCATAAAGCCAAGGAATTCTAAAATCCAAATTGCACACCAAGATTGGATCTACCGGTAAGAAAAAAAAAAAAAAAAATCTACATGTATAGTTAACATAAAAAAAAAAAAGAAAAAAAAAAAGGAGAAAAGTCTAATATCCCTAATCATTTAACTGACAATATCCTCTTTTAAATTTTAAATTATGATAATGTCTCTATAAACTTGTTAATTTCTCCCTAAAACCAACGAAAAAACAAAAATAACCTTACAAAATTTTCAATAAGACAAAAGCACCCAATACATTTGGAAAAAGTACAAAAAAAAAAAAGAAAAAAAAGAAGAGAAATAAAATCTATAATTAAAAACTATATTTTTTTTTTTTAAAAAAAAAAATCTTAGGGGTGCCCAAGCAACTCTTCAACCAAACCACACCCAAGGCCATTAGGATGGTTTCGTCGGCCCCTCTCACCGGCCACTATTTTTTTTTTTAAATTTTTTAAAAAGATTTTTTTATCATGGGTATTTTTGTCTAGGAAATCGATAATTTTTTATAATTTGTGAAAATATTATTAATTAGATAGCAGTTTGAGATGAATATATAAACTTTTCTAAAATGTGAACTAACAATTTCTTGTAAATTTCTAAATTATAAAATTTAAGCTATTTTTAAGTATCAAAATATTTAAAAAATATTATTTATTAAAAATATGGCATATTACTGTTAATAATTGACTATATTTTCATTAGCTTCTTACTCTCTATGTTGTAAAAAAATTTGAGGAAAAAACTGACTTTTGATTTTAAGAAGAATAAGCATTTCTTCAAAAGTGAAGAATTTTTTTGGAAGGAAAATTCTTTACGTATGCCTCGATAACATGCAACTTTTTTAATATGTGGCATTTTTCAAGCGTTTTGATGCTTAAAAACGCCTAAATTTTAAAATTTGAGAATCTATAATTTTTTAAAAAAATGTAGGGAATTCTAATCAGTATCAGAATGAATAATCTCTTATTAAAAAAAAAAGAATTAAATGCATAATTTTTAATACTAAACTACAATTTTAAATACCAAATTATTATTTTGTCAAATGCTTAACCGAGTCTTTAAAAATTACGTTTTTAAATTACATTTTTTGAAATCTCATAACCAAACAGACCTAAAAGAAAAAAAGGTAATAAAAATCGAATATCTTCAAAATAGAAACGAAGAAAAGAAAGAAATATATATATTGTTAATAAAATAATCCCTACAGAAACAGAGGCGAAGCTAGTGAGAGCTTCGGCCAGAGAGAGAAGTGAGAGGGAGACAGAGGGAGAGGTTAGGCTCTATCAATGGCTGCGTCGGCTTCCACAACATCGTCTCTGTCAGAGGAGGAGCTGACGCTCATAGTGAAGTGGAGCGGGAAGGAGTACACGGTGCGACTGTGTGGGGACGACTCGGTGGGTGAGTTGAAGCGTCGAATCTGCGAGGTCACCACCGTGTTGCCAAAGCGGCAGAAGCTTCTGTACCCCAAAGTCCTTGGATCCAAACTCGCCGATGACTCCGTCTTGCTCTCTCAACTCCCGCTCAAGGCCTCCCTCAAGATGACCATGATTGGGTATTACAATCTCTATTTGTGTGCGTTTTGTTTGTGTTCTTGTTAATTTGGTTTGTTTACTCTATTTTGTTGTTGTTGATAAATTTCAAGTCGAAATTTTGTAGATGCTGAACAAAAATTGAAAACAGAAAAGTGTTTGATAATGGGTTTCTTTTACTGGCCCTCTTCAAGCACACTCATGGTTAATTTAGCTGGCATTTTTAATGGGATTTGTTTGCTATTAGAATTGGGCAACTTACAGTTTTATGTTAAGGGGAAGTGGAGGACCATTATATGGGTTACTAAAATTTGTACTTTGTTATGGTATTCGGGATATGATTATAGTCATCACACTTTGATTTAGGTTTTTCTCTTCATTGGACTGAGGAATTTCACCCTTTTTGTAACACTTCCTAAAAAATGAAAGTTGAAGTACGTTTCTGCAGGAAGATTTAAGCCGACCATATTCTCACACGCACTCATACTTAAAATTGTTTTCTGTCAAAATTGAATCTCCGTTGCAAGAGGCTTTTAGTGGATAAAGGGGTGCAACTCAAGGAAATTTGACTAAAAGCGTTTTGTTTTCTAGGTATTTTTATGTTTAATGGTTGTGAATATAACACCCGTTCAAGTTTTTATGCGAGAGCTACTAACTCAAGGGTGCTACATCTTCTGCCTCAGGTAATGTTCTTGTAGACTCATGTCATGTGCAGATGAATTTGGTAGACTTCATGAAAGTGGTGGGGCTGTGATGCTTGATTGGTGCATATTTTTTGTTTTTGTTTCCGACACTATATTAGAAGATAACATTTTTTTTTTCGTCTGTCAAAATTTCTCCTTGTTGATTTCCTGAATAGTAGTTCAAAATTAAGGTGCCACTAAATTTGAAATGGGAAATAAAGTAATAACATGTATAATTGTTGTTGATGAGCTGTTCATTCAAGTGCTGGATACTGAGATTTACCGTGTCTTTTGAATTTTTGAACTTATTACTTTGAATTGATACTGAGCTCAATTGAATCTCCAGTACTGTTGAAGATGATCTAATTGTAGAGGAAACGGACTCTCCTGAGGTTATTGATGATTTTGAACTTAGGAATGATGAAGCTGTTAGCATTCACATTAAAGATAAAGAAGTGAATAAGCAAAAATTGAGGAGACGTATAGATCAATACAAGGTCAGTTATTTTTACTTATTTTTTTGGTCTTTTATGTAATTGTGGAAGTTTTAGAATTTTTTTGAGCTATTCGAACTTGTAGGCCACATGCAACAAAATCCTGAAACCGAAGGAATAAGTGCTACTTTGAACAATTGACTTTGCTTACATGCTTTTCTATATGACATATCATGATGCTTGAGTTGAAATGTAGAATTTGATTGTTAGCTTTTAGCAAATACGAGGATAAAACTAGTTCCCTTGCATGCATTTGCTATCACAGTGTGCAGTTGTAACATCATATTGACAAGGGCTCATTAATGTTTGTGCATTATTTATCAAAGAAGAATCAAGACTTCCATGATAAAGGATCATTCCTGGACCAATAGTTTAATCGGAGATACTTGCTGCTAAAGAGTCATTATTGACTTCTGTCCTTTACCATGCATGATTGGTGGTTTAATTACCTTCTTTTTTTCTATTGGGTTGTATTGTTTTCTTTTCTGTTTTTTTGGGGGGGAGGGGGGGTGTTTGAGGCAATGGAGCTTCTTGTGTAAACAGTCGTTGTTGACATATGTACCTCCTGGGGGTGTGGCAGTGGTGCTTCTTGTGTAAAGAATCATCTAATAGTTGACTTATGTCCCCCCAAACAACACCTAAAGAACGAATGATATAAAAGACATTGAGTAGGCAAAACAGATGACATTGGGAACATGTCATCTAATTCTGTAGCCATCTTTGATTCCTTGTACCCTTGAATTATGCTGTATTATTAAGTAAATTTTTCTTAAATAACCTTCTAAGAGTGCGGTATGAAATATGAAAAAAAAGGCTCTATGTTATACCCCCTGTCATTGAGCTGAACTGGGTTTCAAATAGTTCTGTTTTTATATCCTATACAGCTCTCTTCTGAAGTTCCCTACCATTTGTAAATGAGCCTCCCTCACTCTATTGATCAGCTGTAGGCATCTTGTCTTTCTTGGTTAACTAAGAACATTTCTCACTGGGATCCTTTCATTGATCAACCAAGTACGTGCTTGGAGGGGAGCCATGATGTATATGCTGACAGTGTTGCTATTACTAAGAGCTTAAAGGTGCCATCCCGCATTTACATTAACCATTAACAGAAACTATTGGGCCATAGATGGAATTGGTAATCAAGTTTTGGTTGTTAGTTTTCAACCAGCCTTAAACTGCTGGCATCACTAATGCTTTATAGCCACTCATCCTAACTACCGAGATAAGCCTCTTACGCACCATCATGCCTAGACTGCCAATTCTATTACTGGATATTGTGACTTGTTGTCTTTTATTTTCTTTAGCCTTAACTGGTTAGGTAGACAACCACATCAGGTTGCTTGGGGCCCATTGCCTCTGGTACTCTGTGTATTTCTTCTCTTTGTTTGGGTAACATATAGAGGGTAATCTAAAATTTTCAAGATCATTCAGTTGTTTATGGTGAGTGCCTAGCAAAGTTCTCTACAAATTTTTCCAAATTCTTTATATATATATATATATATATATATATATCAAACTAATCAGGTGTGGTTTTGTGGAGAAATTGAGGGATTGGATAGGGCATTGTATTTCTATGTTGTGGCTTTCCATAGTTATTAATAGTTCACTGTTTGGATTCTTTAGTAATTCTTGTGGATTGAGACGGGGATTCAATGTGGGAATTGTTTTCAATATTTGTTGGATACAAGGTGGGTGATGGGTCAAAAGTCAGGTTTTGGTATGGGGAACAACCTTTGAAGATATCTTATCTGGAATTGTTTAGCATTGCACGTTCTGAGGATGTGTGGGTAGCTGAGCATATGCTGCTTAGAAATGGGAATATTCAATGGAATATGTTTTTTACCAGACCCATACTTGATTGGGAGGTGGATTTGGTCTCCTCTTTCTTTGAGATGTATTCTCTCAAAGTAAGACAAGGAGATGTAGACAAAATATGTTGGATCCCTTCTAAGAAGAGCAAGTTTGAAGTGAGGTCATATTATCAAGTGTTAACCATACCTATTGGTTTTCCTTTTCCATTTAGAGATATTTGGAGAGTTAAGGCTCATTCGAGAGTGGCGTTCTTTATATGGTCGCCAGCATTAGGAAAAATATTGACTTTGAATAACCTGAGGAAGATGAATGTTATTGTGGTAGAGTGTTGTTGTATGTGCAAGAAGAGTGAGGAGTTCATTGATCACCTTTTTCTTCATTGTGAAGTAGCAAGAAATTTATGGAATTTGCTTTTAAATTTGTTTGGTGTTTGGGTTATTCCTAGAAGGGTGAGTGAGTTGTCGCCTATCAGTGAGTTGGGGAGGGCAGGTGGGACATCGTAACATTTTGGAAGTTTGGCGGTTGGCCCCATTGTGTTTAATGTGGTGTATTCTGAGAGAGTGGCATGCAAGGAGCTTTGAAGATTGAGGTACTTCGGTGGTAGAACTGAAAAAGATTGTTATGTTCCGTTTCTTTTACATGTGGATAGCAGGGCATGATAATTTCCTTTTTTTTTTTTTTTTTCCAGATTTCATATTTTTAGGACTTTTGTTCTTTTTTTCCTTAATAGGAGTTTCTCTTGTATACTTTACTAGGGTTACTCCTCTTTGCGCTTTTTTAATGAGATTGAATTACTTATCCGAAAATGTATCAAACTAATCATTTTTATTAGTTAAATCTCATCTAGGGAACCTATTATAACAAATTGTTAGATTTTATTTTGCTACTTTATGTAATTTTTGAAGAGGAAAAAAATGCAAAAATAATTGGAGGGGAGAGTTAAGCAAAGGTGTAGATTAGGACTGCAAACAGGCCTAGCCAAATATCAGGATACTTAAGCTTAGGTAGGCGATCTAGAGGTGTGCTCTAGCTTTGCCATGAGTTTGACTTAGCAAGGAATCACTGTTCCAGCTTGGCTTGCAGCTGGATGACAAGCTCATTAGCAGCTTAACCCTGGGTCATGAACTCCACTCTAACTAAAAAGCTCTTTTTTTTTTCCCCCTAAGTTTTAGACTTTCAAAAGTTAGGCAGAAATCAGAGAAACCAGAGGTGCCTGGTATCACAAGATGGACCTGAACTCTAGGCTCAAGCTAAAATTTTTTGGGCTTTGCTTAGTCAACAAATGAGCCTGAACTCTAGTTTCGAACTCAGTTCATTCAATTCGAGAGCAAGCTGGAACCACAGTAGGTTGCAAATGGCTTGGCTTTATTGGTTCCTTGGGAAGAGACTCAAAATTCTCCTCTTCAATCATGTATCTTAGATCCTGTATTTTGAAGGTATTACTGGGGAAATAAGCTGCATGATGAATGAGAGAGCATTTACTCATCTCTGGGTCATTATGAAGTAGGGATGATCTTTTGCGTTGTTTAAGGATGCCTTGCTCTTCCTCGTTTAATTATTCCATAAATAGGTTAATTACAAAAGACATAAGCCCCAGCCAAAGAGTATGCAAGTAAGATTGAATAAAAGAAGAATGATACTGAGTAATTTGAGTATTGGCATATTGCTCCGAGTGTTTCCATATGAAAAATTGAAACGATGTGATTTCTTTTGTTGACTATTATGCATTGTCATTAACAACGTTTTCACGAGCAATTCTCATATCCATATTTTACCACCTGTAGTAGTCCTCTCATAGGATACTGTAGCATGTAATGGACTACATGCATTTTTTGTGTTGGTAGAGAGGGAGGCATGTTTATAACTGACTATTGTTGATACTCTACATTGCATGCATATTTAAACATAGTAAAAGACATGTAGAGAAGACAGGCCTGCTTGACACTTCTTTGGCAAACCTCGTTGATGATGTTACTTGCTCATGCATTCTATTGTAGATTGAACTAAAGAATCCATGTCGTGAAGGAAAAAAGCTGCTTGTTCTAGATATTGATTATACTTTATTTGATCACCGATCAACAGCAGAGAACCCACTTGAACTTATGCGGCCTTGTAAGTGGTCTGTTCTTTGCATGTTTTTAATTTTTATTTGCGTCTTTAACTGCAAGTTAATTCTGACATTTTTGTGTACAGATCTGCATGAGTTTCTTACAGCTGTTTATGCAGAGTACGATATCATGATATGGTCAGCAACCAGGTCAGACTTTCACTTGGCACCCCCCTGGCCCCCAAAATTCTTGTATTAAGATAATGCCATCGAAGGAGCAAAGATCAATCTCTCATAACTGATTTTTGCAATCTCTTTCTACTTAAAGGATTTGGTATCTGGAATTGTCTTTTTCCTGGCCTTAATGTAGAAAGATATTACTGCTGAAAGTGCCTAAGATTAGGAGGCTTTCTTATTAAATTTTTGAAAGTTGTCATGATTATACGTGAAATTAAATGTATTGAGTTATTTTCTTAGGCAATTTGGTAGATGAAACTATTGCTAAATATATATATATATATATCCTTTCTACAGCATCAAGTGGGTTGAATTAAAAATGGGACAGCTCGGGGTACTCAGCAATCCTAACTACAAAATCACAGCTCTTCTGGACCACTTAGCAATGATCACAGTGCAATCAGATACCCGCGGAATCTTTGATTGCAAGCCACTGGGCTTGATTTGGGCTCAATTCCCTGAGGTATAGGCATCAGATAATACTTTTAATTATTCGCATTTGCGTCCTTTTCTATATCATTTAAAGGTTATTGGGACTTTCATAAAATTGTATCACAAGAGAAAGATGAAGAGAATGAGAAGAGTTTCCATGGAAAGTTGCTTGCATACATACACACTAGGAAATTACCCCTGAAAAATACTCAACTCTCTTAACACTGCCTCTGAAACTGGAGCGCAGATGTCCATCATGCCCAGCTTGTTGTCGAGATTTGAAAAATGATTCTTGCTTAATACTTTTGTGGAACCTCTCTCAACCGATCAAATGACATAATATAGGGTGTAGCAATTGCTTTCTCATTATTATGTATCATACAAAATGATGATCAATTTCAATGTTTGGATCTCTCTTGGTTACTATATTAATTGCTGCTTTATTATCACAAAACATCTTCATGGGCTTGTTATTAGAAAAGCCTCCAAGAAAGATATCACCTATTGTATGGGTCATGTTCCAAAGTACTCTACTTCTGCACTAGATTGCGAGTTTGGACAGCTCAGTGCATATCTATGGTGCGCTTCTCTGTATTGATTACTGGTACTTCATCTGGCTTCTTGAATAGTTCCTATGGAACTGAAACAAGAGGATCCATTATGCCCAGTTTCTTGTTTGCTGTTGTCATTGAGGGATTGTGTAGAATGTTGGCTGCCATGATGTATGGGGGCCCTTATCAGGCTTTTTAGTGGAGTCAAAGGAGTAACGATGTTGTTTGTCTCCTTAAATAATTTCAGTTTCATCATTGTGAAGGATGGCACCATTTTTTTATTTTTCTTCACTTTGTCAAACACGTTTTGGGAAATCCTCGTTCCTGGTTTTGTATGGTTGATTGGATGGCATGGGTTGAGGTTGTTGGTGAGGTCTGTAGTGTTTGCGTGGGTTAGACTTTATTGGGTCTGGGAGTGTGTTGAAGGTGCATGGGGAGGTTCTTCTTAGTAGAAGCGAAATCCTTTGGATTCATCATCAAGCTTGGGGTAACTCCCTTAGGGTGAGAATAGCAGATGAGGGAAAGGGTACCTAAGCTCAATCTTTATGGGGAGAGAGGGAGGCATTGTGGAGAGCAGTGGTGGAAGCGAAATATGAGAGCTTGTGTGGTGGGTGGTGCTCCAACGCAATGCATGGGTCCCATAGGGTGGGGGTATGGAAAAACATTAGGAGGGAGGAGAGGGGATTTCTCCAAATTAGTGAGATTTGAGGTGGGAGACCGGTTTAGGGTTCAATTTTGGCATGACGTGTGGATTGGAGATAAGACCTTGAAGGAAGCCTTCCTAGTGTTGCTTAGCATAGCATGCTCTAAGGAGGCCTTGGTTTTAATCCATTTGTAGTTTTCGAATGACACTTGTTAGTGGAACGTTACATTCATCAAAGCCGTGCATGATTGGGAGATGGAGTTGGTTACCTCTTTCTTTGACCTTTTGTACTCTATTAGGCTAAGACGATAAGACGACGATAGGATTTGTTGGACCCCCTCCAAAGTGCGGATATTCAAGGTTAGATCTTTTTATCAGGCGTTTAGTTACCCCGTTGGCTTTTCTTTTCCTTGGAGAAGCAAGGCACCTTCAAGGGTGGCTTTCTTTGTTTTGACAGCTGCGTTAAGGAGAATCTTGGCCCTGGATAATCTAAGAAAAAGACAAGTCATAGTAATAGACTGGTATTGCATGTGTAAGAAAAGTGGGGAATCCATTGATCATCTGTTGTTCCATTGCGAAATACCTAAGGACTTGTGCACTTTGATTTTTTCCTTTTTTTGGGATAGAGTGGGTAATCCCACAACGGGTGGTGAAGTTTTTGGTGAGTTGGAGAGGGTAGTTTGGTAGTCACCACAATTTAGAAGCCTGGAACCCCTTTGTGTGATGTGATGCATCTAGAAAAAACATAACTCCCGAAACTTTGAAGATTGTGTGAGAACAGTGGCAAAGTTAAAAGATTTTACTTTCAAAACCCTTTTATGGGTGGATAATTGCTACAAGTAGTTCTCAGTTTTCTAAATTTTTGGAATTTTTAGATTTGTTTTCTTTCTCCTCTCCTAAGCAGGTGTCTTTCTTGTATGCTCTTTGTGTACTTGAGTTGTGCTCTTTGCGCTCTCTAATAAGATTGAATTACTTATTTAAAAAAAAAATTACAAAGTTATCTACAAAGATAACAACAAGAACAAAACACCCTAGAAGCACCTATGAATGATTGGAAACTGTCCTTCTCTATCCCATAACCTGTTACCACTGGATTGAACTTATCAAACCAAACCCTAGGAGATTGATATTCACGATATAGCAGGGAAAAGAGAACTGATATAACATTTTAATCTTTATGAAATCCTTAAAATATTTTATGCATGCTACCAAATGTAATTGGGAAAAAAAAGCATTCACTTATAATCAATAATAATAGAACATAAAACCACTGCTTTGTATTAAATACTATGTTGAATGTGGAGTAGTTGCTTTTTCTGTGGGTTCCAATTATGACCTAGTTGACAAATTGGTTGTTTCTGTTCCATTTCAGTTCTACAGTTCAAAGAACACTATAATGTTTGATGATTTGCGAAGAAATTTTGTGATGAACCCACAAAATGGTTTGACAATCAAGCCATTCAGGAAGGCTCATTCAAATCGAGACAACGATCAGGAGCTTGTGAAGCTTACCCAATACTTGCTGGCCATTGCAGAACTTGAGGACCTTAGCTCCCTTAATCATAATTATTGGGAGGGGTTCTCAGAGGACAATGTCAAAAGACGCCGCCATGTATGATGGTCATCGGGAAGCCTTGAAGTTACAGTGTGTTGCTTGTATCCACTTTTGAGGTACTTATGTTATTAGTATAATTCCAGTTCGTATCTGCCAAACATTGCCATTATAGCTTCCAAGTATGAGTTGGCATATTGTGTAATAGTGAGAAATTTTAAGACAAAAATAGTTTATCTGATCTATAGAGCCCTTTTTTTTTCTTTTCTTTTGGCAACATGTAACTTATTAGAAAAAAAAAAGAGAAAAAGTTATAAGGTTGATTATCTGTATGCATATGAAATGTTATAAAAAAAAAAAAAATAGTTGTCATATATATATACTATGCTCTATAGTTTTGGAATAATTTTTTTAATCTTTAAGTTCTTTTCCCAGTTGCTATTATGAAAGCAAACGTTATTAGGCAAGAATCAGAAGATAGATAGATATCACAATGTATTTGCCCACCCTCCAACTTTCAATTGAAGCCCTTTTCCCATTAACCTGCGCCCCTGTACCCTTCCCCATTTTGCATAGATATTGTGTGGATGTAGTACTTGTACATACGAGGGATGCGGGGAAGATAGAGTATCACGTAAAAATAATGTTATTTAATTCTTATCAAAAAAAAAAAAAAAGTTATTTAATAGACTGTTATACGATTGTTATATATTTGGGATGTCATGGCAGTTAATTATTTTTTTTACTAGTGTTGATTCAATGGTTGATCTTCATAGTCACACCACTTCAGTTGTATGATAATAGTATAACAGTTTATTAAATAGTGTTTATTGACGTAAGGAACATCTATAGTTACCTCAGTTCGCCTTGCAGGGAGGAGCTCCACTTATAAAAGAAGGGAGGGGGTTGTCAGAATGTCGCCTGTTCAGAGGCTAAGGGCCCTTCGGTGCCCAAGCCAGAGAAAACCCTAGTTGAGAGAATAAATCTAGTAAAAAGGGGTAAGAGAGTTCATTGGGCGTGGTAGTAAGTGAGATATATATAGGAGAGTGCCTGGAATTCTAGACCAGGAAAGGGGATTGCCTCTAGCTCATCCTGGGGAAAAGAGGGTGCACCCAGCTGTTGGTCTTGGGTCTAGTGTGGGCTTAGACATATATGTATCATTTTAGGTCTCTTTGGGTTTTCTTAGTAGTCTTGGTATGTGACATGAAACTCAAGCATTACTGATTACTCATCAGGTAATTTACCTTAAACCCAATTTCAAAATGAACCAGTGCATGAACCATAGCAAACGCAGCACCATAAAAAACAGAAAGAAAGATAAAATGGGTAGCTCTCTCCCTTTTAAGACCTTTTGGAGAAAATAAATTGATTTAATTAGTTGCTGAAGAATTATAACTTGTGGTAGAGGCGATCTTTATATAGATTAAAACATTTTTTTAAAAAAACAATAAGATCAATATTCCTCATTTTATTACAATTCTTCTATAATTTTGGGCCCAAAAAATAGGTTTACAATGGAAAAAGATATATGCCAACTTCAACAAGGCCAGCTTCTCAAGAGCTTGGTGTACATGTACAAATAAAAAACCGAAGTACTAGTAAATGAGCATTGCTCTAAAGCAGTAAATATATACAAATAAGATTTGATAACATTTATTTACACCATCCATACCCTATTTGATATGCTATAAAAGCCTACTTTTTTGGCGTAAAAAGACTAATAAATTTTATTTAGGAAACAAATTTATCACTTTACATTCCAACACAAAATGCTACTATACAGTTATAAATATTGGAGACAAGTGAAGTGATAAGAATTTACAATATGAAGTGCTACTATTTACAACTATCTACTTACACACAAAAAAAAAAAAAAAAAAATAATAATAATAATAATAAATTTGTTTATCCCAAAATTTAAGTAAAACCCCATGACCCTTGTTGATGTAGATTTTTGGATGGCCAGACTGGTGATGGGTCACTTGCAAAATAGAGAAAATAGTCACCTGAAGTCCACCGGTCCTTGGGAGGACCAAGGACACTCCGATGCTTAAGTCAGTAAAAGTTTTTATTAAAAAACTATATAAAGATCATGAAAAGCAGAGAATAAGTATATGATTTGTACCTGAGGGATATATTCATTTTTATGCGAGAGGTTCCTTGCCCAATGTAGTAAGAAGCATGGATCCCAATAAGGTGCGAATTTTCTTGTAGAGTGCAATTTACCTAGTGTATCACACAAATAGCTATGTGTATGTAGTTTCCATGGGAAAAGAATTTCACATTATTTTCCTTTGATTACCTAGTTAGCTTCCATGTAAAGGCAAATTGAGTGGGTCCCCAACAACCCCATTAAAAATCGAAAAATCATTTTTAATCTCTAAAAGTATGAAGAAAAATATAAAAAAATTTTGTGTCCCATCCAAAATTTGATAAAAATATAAATGGGTTTTCTAAAAATTAAAAAAAACATCTAAAAGTCATTTTTCACAAAAAAAATCAAAAAATAAACCTTTTTTTTTAATAAAAAAAAAAACCCCAAAAAAGTTAAATCATAAACAATTACTATAAGTCAAGAAGATTACCTGTGTCCAAACCGAGTGTTTTGAGCAATCAAAACTTTGGTTTCCACCACAAAACATCATTGGATCCTCTACAAAATTTTACCTTCTGTATCGTCCTTGATGATCTTGCAAAGGCAATTGGGAAAATCACGAGGAAATAAAACCTTATAATCACTTTCGAAAAGAACCATCTTTGCAAGATGATCAGCTGCTCTATTCGTTTCACGCCATGCATGAGAAACCTTGTACTTTTCAAACTTATTTAAAAGCTCCCCAAACAACTAGCAGCCTTTTGACTAAACGGTTGGTCGTTGTTAGTGGTCTTCACAGCACTCAGCGAATCAGACTTGGCCCATATTACCTTAATACTCATATCCAAAGCAAGATGAAGACCACTTTCTATAGCACATAATTCGACTAAGAATATGTCATCTCCATGTGCATTAGAGGCAAAAGCACATATCGGGTCACCCATATGATCTTGAAGCAATCCACCAAACCCGGATCTTTTCGGAGTTATAGATCCATCAATGTTTAATTTTGTCCATCCAAAATCTGGCTTTTTCCATTTGCACTTGGATCCAAGTGGAGTAAGATGGCCACTTCCTTGTTCTTGGTTAAGATTTAGGGGAAAAACCCTCTTATTGGTTCTCTTGAGCGCCGGAGAAGACTTGCATGAATTTTTCAATAATTTCCCATTTCTTTGGTCTTCTTTCTTAGCATGGTGCGTCTTCCTTTGGAGGTAGCTCCACTCTTGAACTTTCTTTGGGATAGTTGGCCAAGCAGTGTTGTCATAATTGGGCTCAAATGTTTCCTAAAAATAAAAATAAAATAGGCATGATTCATCTTATTTTTTCTCATTATTCAGCTTGAAACCTTTCTGAAAATTCTATATACGACTCCAAACGACACCTATTCTGAATGTATAGGTGTTTCACACAATGTTATGCGAAAATAGATATGACCTAACAATTAATAAACAACCAAAAATATATGAAACAATAAACAATAAACAACACAAATATTTTGGTTACGAAGAGGAAACCAATTAGAGAACTCCCTAAAAGTAAAACCTCTCCAACGCAGCCAAACCCAGGAAATCAATTAACTCAGTAAAAGAATAAAGGATTACAAGACGTTCACACTTACAAAACCTTTGCAATTGACACAATCTTGTATAAGACAAGCGACCCACTTGCCTTCTACCGCATTAGCCCTTTCCAGAGATAGCTGGCACAATCCTTCTACGTAATCTCCCTTTACCGGAACTTCGGTTGACTTCACTTCAACAATCAACAAACGATCACTCTAAGAGAGAGAACAAACTCTCTATGTCATAGACTCTCTTAGCACACGACGGCGAATTCTAGATGCAGAAATTCGTAGTAATACAGATCTGTAAAGATCTATATATATAATACAAAGACCCCTAGTCTAATTAGGACTCAATTACATTTAAATTAAACCTAGCAGACTACGGGCCGTCCGGACGGTAAATGGGCTTGTCCGGACGGGGCTATTAAAACACGGGAAATATTGTTCTCGTAAGTGGTCGTTCGGACGCCGTTGCAGACGGGCTTGCAGACGAGGCTCTCGGGATAAAATTAACTGTGCAGCTTTTAAATCTCGTCCGGACGGCTATGAATCTCGTTCGGACGCCCATAGTGATTTGGAACTTTGAATCCATTTTGCTCACCGAACATTTAGCCAACACTTAAAACTTACACTTTCAAATTATTACTTGTGAGATAAGGTAATATAGAGCAAAAAAAAAAAAAACTACAAATATTGTTCGAAACACATGCACACACAATTATATTACAAGTGTTAATATAGAAGAGAAATAAGTTCAACATGAATCAAGCATATAAGATCTAAACCACAAACGTAATAACTAAGTCATGAATATATCACAATTGAAAAGCATGGCAGTTCTTCAAAATATTGTCATATGAATATATTTGTCACATTTACAAATTGCAAAGACTCAATCCTAATAAATTAGTAGACATAACTATAATGTGTTAGTTTATTTGATTTAACAATAAATTTTATATATATATATATAAATTGATCATTACTGTCCTAGTACAGCGAGCATTTTATATCTTATGTAGCTCCCTTCTCTAGTCCTATTATAAGGATTTGCTGGCAACTTGGCCACCATTAAAAGAATAATGAAAAAAATAAATAAAAGTATTTGTACAAAAATATAAAATGTGTCGGAAGAAAATAAAAATTATAAAAACCGTTTGATGTGTTCATAAAAAAATCATCAATATGAATATGAAAGAATAAAAAAATACAGAAAAACAAACAAGGAAAAGAGAGTCTACTCTCTTAGTTTGGTTAAAAGAGAGTACTAGAGAAGGAAAAAAGATTACAAGGTGCTTAGAGTTGTAACAATTACATGTTTAAATTAAAACGATATGTCTAATTTTTTTTTAAAAGCAAAACTTGAGAGTAGGTGTGGGCGTTGGCCTAAACAAGTCAAAAATTCCACCCATCCAACTTTTAACTGAATAAAATTAGAAAAGAGATTTTGTATCAAAAACCAAATAGATGCTTCAAGGGGTGATAAATTGAGCTGAGACTGTCAATTGTCAATTTAGTTTCGGGTCTATTGGTTGGTGTTAGTAGTGTAGCGGCAGAGGTACAAGATATTGCACTCGCGTCCAGATCTCCAAAAGATCTAGTGGCCATTAGAATTGGAGGTGTCAGATTTTACATCCTCGCAACCAAACATGGCTTCAATTGGGCATAGAGGTGTGATATCTCGCACTGTCGCCATATTTGGAGGCGATTGATTGTGGAAATACCAAACTTCTTTAAAGTGCCCAAACACCTAATATTTCGTCAGTTTTGTCGGAACCTTTAGTCGAGTCAGGCGAGGTGGTAGTTTACACAACCTTCCTTAGGGAGGTCCCAAAAGTGAATTGAGCCAAGTGGAACGTATAATAATGAAAAAAAGAGAGTAATAGGTCAAAATGTTCAGAATTGATTGTTTAGCAACTAAGCAAGTAGAGATTGGCCAAATAGCCTGCCAAATATAGGGGTAAAAAGAGAGGAACATACATGTTTATTTGATCGAGCCATAATTGGCCTAAACAAATTCAAAAAGTTCAAAAAAGGACAAGGAAACAATTTTTTTTTTTTTTTTTTAAAAAAAAACCAAATTTATGGGAAAATGACCAAATAGGCCATAATTTTACTGGAAGAGGCTAGAGCACAGATTGAAGGGTTCCCAAAAGAAAGGAAAACAAAAGCCAATCAAATAACGGCCCAATAGCTCGTCAAATTTGGACACAAAAAAGGCCGAATAGCTGAGATTAAGGCTCAAATATACGGAAAACAAGCCCCTTTATGTAATGTGTGTGCTCAGGAATAAAAAAACCTGGAAACCCGACCCGACCAACTGAAATGAAAAAGACCCGCGCTCGATTCAACTTGATGGTTGGATTTCGACATCTTAGTTTCGACAATTAGAATTTAACACACCATCTTGTATAACCAAGTTGATTAAGCTCAACAACTATAGAGAGAAAAAAATAAAAAAACATTTAAACATATAATATTTACCAGAATTCATAGAATCCCAAAAAGAAATTGCAAGTAATGTCCACCAAACAACTTGGAAATTATTTTTGAGAACATCACTTAGTAAAAGTTGGACCTGAGAATATTGAGGACCAACCATTTAGAGGAACATAAAGAATAACTAAAAAGATAAAGCAATACATAAATACATATATACATACATAAAATTAGATTCTGGCATAATCAACTTCAAGACTTCAAGGCAATCCCTCCATGTAGAGCTGGCATTTGGCACCTGTTGATGTCACTTCACTGCAAAATAATTTATAATTTAGTATTTATTTTGGTAAGAAATATGACCACTAGATACCACGACTGACCAAGGTTCTGAATAAATAATTTATACGACTGTTGTTTGATGATGTGACCATGAAGATTAGCCACATAATATGACGATGTTGATGCGCCACTTTGAAGACAATACACGACATGCTTAGACTTAAACCTTAAAAGGCAAACATCAAAGCAGGAACAAAAAAAAGGATACAAAGCAAGGGAAAGTTGACATAATTAAACTAGAGAAGCGATTAAAAGAACGACAAAGGTTCTGAATAAATAATTTATTAAACTATTATACGATTGTTGTTTGATGATGTGACTGACATAATATGACAATTGACAATGTGGATGTGCCACTTTGAAGACAAGACACAACATGCTTAGACTTGAAACCTTAAAAAGGCAAACATCACAAGCACGAACAAAAACACACATACAATATACATAATACAAAGCAAGGGAAAGTTGACATAATTAAACTAAAAGAAATGCATACATCAGTTAAGGCCATGAAATTGGATTGAGCAACACAAGCATGAAAAGAACCTCCAAGAATGTTCATGTTTGGTGATGAGGCAACCGCAGGAGCAGATGAAGCAACAACAGGAGTCTCATGGTGGATCAAATGAAGTCCCATTGCATTGTGCATGCACAAATCATGAATTTAATGATTAAACATAATCACACATACTCTCTTATTCACTACAAATATTAATTATCAACTTATATTTTTAAAAGAAATTGCCTCCAAAATTATATCTTGGTTTTCTATTGGGAGTAGACATGTCAATTTCATTTTAGGATACAAGGTCATAGGCCAAGTGCCCCCAAGATCATAAACAAACCCAAGATCATAAACATAATCAAATCATAAACAAAACCAAGATCATAAACAATGTCGAGTGTCGGGTGCCCCCAAAATAACAAACCTAATAAACATAAACATATAATATTTAAACATACAAACCCAATATATATATATATATATATATATATATATATTAATTAAGTGAGCTGTAAAGCTATTAATTTCTTACTAGCCTCTAAATGTCAAATGATATGGGGGAGGAGAGCAACTTCTATACTGTTGTGGCACGAGCCCTCCCCTTTGTGCTCACCAATCATGAGGTGACACCAAAGCCCATCATACTAAACCTAAGCTTATCATAAAAACACAACCTCATCATACCAAATATGAGCAAAAAAAAAACTTAAAAAACTAATTAATTTTTTTTTAACAAAAAATAAAAAATAGAAGGGGTGGCTGGCGGCCACCCCAAGTGGGAGAGGGGGTGGTCAGCAAGCCACTCCAAAGGGAGGTGGGGGTGGCTTGCCGCCGCTAATATAATCAGGCGGTTGTGTTTGTTTTTCTTAATGTGTTTCATGCTTAGGTATCACTTCTTGATTGGTGGGCACAAAGGGGTGGGTTTGTGCCATAACCTTAATGAAGTTGTTCTTTTATTTTTTGGGGGAAGAAGCAGGTAGGCAAAATTTGAACTTCATACCTACTTTTCAAATAGAAAATTAAATTGTAAAAGTTAGGGAAAACTATAAACAAGCCCTCCAAACTAACAGTTGTAACGCCAAGGAAAATTAGATGGAAAAACTGTCCACTCTAAATTTGGCTAAGTTTGAAAATTTTCATTTATGGATATTTTCATGATAATTTTTACCCTTTTTTACTCCTCATACACTATATAGTCAATTGTGATTTTATGGGATTTTACGAAAGGGTTTACATTGATGAACATCGATGGACCATTTGTCATGAGCTACCGAAAATCACATTTTGTACAAAAACTAGATTTTTAAATTTTGATCTAGTGGGATTTTGATTTTCTAGTATTTTTATTTGAGTTCAAATGTGAGGTATTTCCTTATTTACAATGTAAACTTAAAGTAAATGGACATATAAAAATGTAAAGTTGTTTCGACTTGTCAGGACAGTGTTGTCTGTTCGACTGTTGGTCGACCGCTCCACTTAACGTTCGACCTTCGTTCAACCGCCGGTCAACCGGTGAACCTCATAACTATAAAAGGGACTAAATCGCGATTTCAGCTCATTTTCTTCCCCTGTCTTCCTCTTCCACACGATTTTCTATGTTCTCTCTCCTAGAGTTTGTACCCAAACCTTAGGTAGTGATTATTTGAAGTCTCCTAAGACTAATCCAACCTCGGGAATGTGTTCCTTGAGGTTAGATCGTTGTTTCCACCGATTGATTTGAGGTAAATTCATAAATCCTTAGTTTTCTTAGTTTGACTTGGATTTTGGGGGGTTTTGCTCAATCTCTCGAATTTCTTTGGGGTTCTTGTGTTTAGAAGACTTCTAAACATTCCTTGAGTGTTGGGTCGGAGTTTCATGGCTTGGAACTTCGAACTTCATCAAAGATTAAGGTAAGACCCAAAACCCTAGTTTTTGCTAAGTGTTGATTTGAGTATTTTAGAAGTGTCTAACCCTTTAGATTCTCTATAGGTTAGTGTTAGAAAATGATGTCAAATGGAAACCCTAGAATTCTATGGGTTCCCTTGTTGTGAGAAATGCTGGTGGGATTCAAGTATCTTAGTGAAGTTGAGTTGTTAGAGCCTGTAATAGAGTTTAATTATATGTTTATCATGTAAATGCATAGGTATTCGCAAGTGGGTCAAGGTTGCTAAGAGAACCTAAGCAGATCGATGTAAGTATTTTACTTACTGGACAAAAAAATATTATTTTTAAAGTATAAAAGATGTTTTGGTGGAATGATTGATGTAAGGTGTTTTGTGATACTATGTCTATATAATGATGTTTCATGAGATTTGTTAGATAAATGTTTGATATAATGTTTCTATGAGCTTTTATAGGTTTGCAAGATAATGTAATGATTATGTTGTTTTGAGCATTGGATGGTTCACAAGGTTTATGACATGATTCTATGATATGAGTTATGATAGTATATGAGTTCAAGGTTTGTTAACATGAGTATGAACATGTCATAAGCAATGTAACGGGAATGGGGTTCAACTCTGATAGTGATGACAAGTCTCCTACCGTAGAACTGTCCTATGTATAACGAGAAACCGGGTAACGACTCCCGGTAGTGATGACAAATCCCCTACCGCAGGGCTGGCCTCATATGTACAAATAGAAACTGGTTGACAGCTCCTGGTAGTGATGACAAGTCTCCTACTGCAAGGTTGGCCTCATATGTATAAGAAAAACAGGATGACAGCTCCTGGTAGTGATGACAAGTTTCCTACCGCAAGGTTGGCCTCACAATGGAAATGGCACAAAATAATGAGCATGAGCATACATAGCATATGATTGTATGATGGTTTTTACGCTAGACGTATCAGTATGCATATGTGACTAGTATGGGACAGACATATATGTATACCATTATGGCTAGATGATACATGATGACTTTCAATATGTTTTATTGTTAAGCTATATGAAATGTAAGTGTCAATAAAGTTAGATAATTTAATTTGGATAAAACTAGTGAGTACTATATTGCTGAGCGTCTCTATTTTATAAAGACGGCAGGCTCACAATTCTGCATGTATCATGGGTGGTGGTGATTCCCATGGTGCAGACGATGTGGTTAATGTTGATGTAGGTGCAGGGACTTTTGGTGATGACCCTATCTGGGTTACTATGAGGTCTGAGGCATAGATGCGTCAGATGTTATTTTGTTGGACTAAATGATAGTCCCCTTTTGTATAAGCATTCATGGATATGCTTGATGTTGATATTTTGTATATGGCTCATGTCGCATGTAACACTTTTGTATAGCCATCCTTTTGTATGTAAGCGTTAATCACTTAGATGTATTAGTCAGCTCTAATGTGTTATGTATGTCTAATGTTATTTATATTTTCGCTGCAAAGATATGAACTCTGATGAATCATTGATGATGCATGTAGCTCTGTGTGGCATATTATACTGTCAATCAGAGTAATGCTTCATAGCATACTGCGTTATCGTCATGCCACTGTGACAATCTGTTTTGTTGTGGGTAATACTTTTTAAAAAAACTAAAATTTTAGTCATATTTTTATCAAGCGAGTCGTCACAACAGCCGTTTGCGATAGCCCTATAATGTTCAAAAGGTATTAAAGTAGCCTATCAAAATACTAAAGTGTGTCAAAAAGGCCACATCTTTTTTTATATTCCTATAGTACCTATAATCTTTTAAAAACTAAAAAAAAAAAAAAATTAATAAAATAAAAAATAAACTAAACTATTTTTTAAACGAAAAATAGATTAAAGAAAAAAGAAGAAAAAAAAAAACAAGGGGTGAATAAATAATTTTTTTTTTTTTTGGAATGAATAAAAAATTAGTTATTATTGTTGGCTTAAATTACAAAGAGCTTGTGCGGTATAAAAAAATATGGATAAATGCAAAATCAAACATTGTGGTTGACTCAATTGGCAGCCACCCCCTTCCTTTTTTATTTTGACAAATTAATTTTTTAGTTATTTATTTTATATTTTAGTTTTTAAAAGAATAACGGTATTATATGGCTTTTTTGACACACTTTGGTAATTTGATAGGCTACTTTAACACATTTTGAACATCGTGAGACTTTTTAAAAAACAGTTGTCAGTTTGGAGGGATTTTTGTATTTTTCCCTAAAAGTTAATAAATTAAGTTAATGCAACATATTTTTTCACAAGAAAACATAAATAACATTAAGAAAAAATTTCATGCCGGCTTGATGGGCCGGGGCATTAAAAGGTGGCCTAACCTGAGCTTGTTTAAAAGGTGGCCTAACCTGAGCTTGTTTGTTAAACCATGACTATGGAACCCTAGAATCTCACCGGGGGTGGTCTTGGCCACCTCCAGGGCCATCGGGGGTGGCCGCGCCGCCCCCGGGGCCTTTTGTGGGTGGCCGACCACCCATTGATTTTTATTTTATTATTATTGTTATTATTATTATTATTTTTTAAAGTTTGAGAGAAGGAAAAAAAAATGGTTTTTTTAGAAATCTTGTCCTTGCCCTCAGGAATAACCATTCCTTTTATTTTTTTGGGAGAAATGGTTATTCCTGTGTGTAAGAGATTAATGATTCACATGAAAATCACTATTCGAAGGAATAGACCCTTACCAAACAAAAGAATGACTATTTCACAGGAATAGCCATTTTATTCCAAGGGTCTATTCCGCGAACTAAACAGGCCCTTAGAAATGATCATTTGGAAGACTTTGGGTCAATGGCTCTTCGGTGAACTTCATTGAGCTTCTTCAATGAGCTCAAGCTCAATCTTAATACCAATCTTAACTACGTTGCTCATTGTAATCTCTCAATAGCTACTTTTTCTTCTTCACACCTTTATCATTTTTTTTTATAGTATTTTTTTAAAGTGTATTTGATGTTTGGTTGCTAAAAAAAACTTTGGAAAATATACAACTGCCACACATTTTGGATGTCGTGATAGTGAATTTGTTTTTTAACAAGTGTTGATCTAAAGGCTGATCTTCACTGGCATGTTACCTTAGTTGTATGATAATCGTATAACAATTTATTAAATAACATTTGTTTATGTGAATAACATCTATAGTAACTTCAGGCCACCATGTAGGGAGGAGTTCCACCAACAAAAAAAGGGAGGCGTTGTTAGAAGGTGTCGGTCTGGTGAACGGAGGCACTCCAACACCCAAGTTAGTAAAAGCCCTAGTTGAGAGAGTAAAACTAGTAAAAATGAGTAAAAGAGTCCACTTGGGTGTTGTAGTGCATGAGAAAGCGGCTTTGATATTCACTCATATTAGATGTTTGTTGAATCTTCACTAGTTCTCCGTCCACATTGTCATATGATGAAGAACCAAATCGGAGAAGGAGTCATTTCACAAAATCATCCCATGTTCGTTCTCCGTTACAAGCCACCAACCAATCAAACCACTATATGACATCTCTGTCAAGACTGATTGATGCTATTTCCATATTTGAATTAGTAGGTGTGTGGTGATATTTGAAGAAATGCTCCGTTCTTGATATCCATCACGATAGGTCTCCATCGTCTTAGTGTGAGAATTCGAATTTCATATGTAGACCTTTATACTCTGGCTCCATTCATAATTGAGCTTTCGGTGACTCTCAATTTTTGTTTAACCTAGGGTTCATTGCTCGTCTATCTAAGGCTCGTTTGACTATTCTTTTAACCAAATATTCCATTAATTCCCTCAACTGTTCCAAAATCTTTGAAATAGTTCTTGATTCAAAGGAACCCTCATGTAGTGGAATGTTGTTAGAGGAGGCCATGATGTATTGACTTAAGTCAGTAATACCATCTCTCTTCTTACTACAAGTCAAGGGCATAATTTTTATTTTTACGTTTTTTTCAGGACATTTGGATCTGATACTATGTTAAATCATCAGTTGTCCCTAAAGCTTAAACTGATAAGAAGAGGTAAATTTAATCACTTAATTATTACTTTAATAAGCTGTGCAGAGCCATTGGTTGGGTATAAGACGAAAAGTTCAAGGAGTGGCTATGAATTGAGTAGATCATCCACATGGTGGAGGCGAGGGTAAGAGCAGGAGTAGTGGGAGTCATGGAAAGTGTTTGCGCATTCCTTGGGGCAAGCCTTGTTAGTCTGGGTACAAAACTGGACCCCTTAAGCACAGAAAGTAGTGTCAATCATTTTCTTTGTTTTGGTACTCAAATCCATTTCTGCACACTGTCAGACCCATTAGCTAGAGAGTTTGTCTTTGGAAATGCTTAAATTTCATTTGAAGTGAAGGAAGTTTCATTGTGGATTGAGCTCCTTTAGCTGAATGCTATTGCCATCCTATAAACACATCTGTTTTTTTCAACAATTGAAGGAATCTTTGATAATTTGTGTTAGTGAGTGATATTGTGTTTCATTGATAAAATTCCACTCGTAAGCAAATCAAATCTATTTTCACCAAAAAATAAAATATAAAAAATAAAAAATAAAGATTTAATAAAGAAGAGAGGAAAAAGAATATAAACTACGATAGCAAACACCAAGTTCGTCATCTTATCTTGCACGTTATCTTCTATTTTTCTAGATTATATATCTCGGTTATACTGACTTAACTATTAGTCCCGATACCCAACTTATGATCAATCAAGCCAAGTATAGCCACAAAGTGTCACATTGGATCCCCTCTTTCAGAATCAACATTGGTCCTCGTGATTCCAATATGATGTAACCGTTTGAAGCAATCATGGGGCTGCAGCAATAGAAAAGCCTCCGATAAACCTATACCACATGCTTGACGGCTATGACAAATCAACTATAAAAAGCAACAAACACTACGTAAAAATAGGAAATTTTGTGTCATTCTCTTGTATATTATCTTCTATTTTCCTGGATTATTCAACTCGGTTATCCTAACTTAAGTATTAGGCCTAGTAGTGGTAGCCCGAAACCCGACCCTATGACCAATTAACCCGAGTACAGCCGCTAAGCACTACACTAGATCCCCCCTTTCAGCACAAGATCCCATTCTGATGTGATCATTTATAGGAGTCACCTGGCCTAAGGAACACAATCACAAAAGAGCCTCATATAAACGTATGCCACATGGCTAGCAGCTAGGACAAAATCAGCTATAAAAGAAAGCCAAAACGAGGTAAAAAAAATTGGGACGACATTCGCCTCATTCTTTTGCATATTATCTTCAATTTTCCTAGATTGTTCACCTTGATTATACTAAACTAACACATAACCTGCGCTATGCGCGAGATTCTTCATTATAATTTAATTTCAAAACTTAAACGCATCTGATCTTACTTTTCATTATAAGTTAAAATAGGTGTGTGAAAATACATACTAAAGGTTATACACCAGTAAATTACTGAACATGTATTTTTTTTTTGAAATGTACCAAACATCTACTTAATGAAAACTATAAAAGAAAAAAAAAAAAAAATAGCAAGAATGACACTTGAATTCTGATGATCAAAATATTAATAGAAAATTAGTAGGAAACTCTGATATTGTTGATGTGGTACTTATTAAATTGTAACACAAATAAAACCCACAAAGTTCTAATAATTTCAGAAAAAATACAGAGTAAAATAAACAAAATCTTCTGTATTCTTTTTAATACAAAATAAAACACACATTTCACTCAATATTTAATGCAATCAAATAAATTTCTTTCAATACTTCCAAAAAATGCTAGAAAATTCGAGTAAAAAAAAAAAAAAAAAAAAATCTAAGAAAATATTCAAATGAATTAAAACATAAAATCTTATTGATGTGATACATATTATATTTTAATACAATGAAACTTTCTAGAGAAACAAACATAAAAATAATTAATTTACAGTTGTGAAAAATTTATACAAAGTTACACAAAGATAAATCCAAAAATGATATGATAAGCGTTCTACAAAAATGAAGAAGAAGTATCTATGTATCTATTTATACATAGATATCTTAGCATATAACTCGCGCTATGCGCATGGTTCTTTATTATATTTGATTTTAAAACTTAAACACATCTTCATTTTTTTTTTTTTTATTAATTACAGGCTAAAATAGTCATGTTAAAAAATCAATCATCACTCTTTCAATAAAAAGACATGCTATTTAAATACAAATAAAATTCACATAATTCTCAACATTTGAGAAAAAAAAATTTATGAATACAAAATAAAACAAAATCTTTCAATCAAGATTTAATGCAATCAAATAAATCATCTATCTTACAATACAAATAAAACCTATATAATTCCAAATATTAAAAAAAAAAAAAAAGCAAAATAATATTGCTTTCAAAAGTAGAGAAAAAAAAAAACTTAAAAATATTCTTGAAAATCCGAGTAAATTACACAAAAAAAAAAAAAAATCCATAAACATTCAAATGAATTAAAACATAAGGCCTTTAATTTTAGTTTAATTTATATAAATTTGAATATGTTAAAACATTGTTGGTCTAAAAAAAAAAATAATAATAATAATAATTACCTCCAAGTTGAATTTTTAGGCCAATAGATTATGTTTTTGTTAATGTTGGAGAGTGGAGAAAGAGAAAGATAGAGATGGAGAGAAAAAAGAGGAGAGATATTAAAGTTGGAGAGTGGAGGGAGAGAGATTTTTTTTAAATTAAGAGAGAGATGTTGAATGAGAGTGAAAGACTTGGAGAGAAAAAAGAGAGAGAGACGTGGAGAGAGAGGAAAAAAAAATGAGAGAGAGAGATATATGAACCGGTTCGAGAGAGAGAGAGA
>NC_081541.1:26896495-26904154 GCF_901000735.1 Corylus avellana | reverse complement strand
TGAAATTAAGAGAGAGAGATGTTGAATGAGAGTGAAAGACTTGGAGAGAAAAAAGAGAGAGACGTGGAGAGAGAGGAAAAAAAGGAGAGAGAGAGAGAGAGACGTAGAATGAGAGTGAATGACTTGGAAAAAAAGAAAAAGAAAAAAGAAAGGGACGTTGAGAGAGAGGAAAAAAAGAGAGATAGAGAGAAAATATATGAACCATTTAATTTTTAACTGTTCACTTTTTAAAATAATGAGTTAAAAAATCAGTTTAGTCTTTTAAAAAAAATTGGTTCACGCCACATGTCGCGATTTGAAGGCACTTCAAAAGAAGGCTTCGGCTATTATATATGATATATATGATATGATTTGATTTGTATTATTTGTTTCCTTATTTGATTTGAACATTGATAGTACTTAATTTATTAAATAATTTACATATGGAAAACTCTTGAAATATAATTAATTGTCATTAATTACGCTAATTTAATGACTGGTTTTTTAAGTAAGAACTGGTTCACTCTTAAAAAACTGGTTCACTCTTAAAAAACAGGTTCACAAATTATGTCTTAGAAAACCAGTTTAGCATTAAAATAAATAGGGTTCATGCCACATGTCGCAATATTAAGACACTTTTGATAGTGATTCGGCTTTTATATATGTACTAGCTTAGAGCCCGCGCTACGCGCCGAGTTTTTATTTTATTTTATTTTTTTATAATTTACTCAAAAAGTCTTTAAAAGATTATCAACAACAAATTTTATTTTATTCTCTTAATTAACTAATTAGCTACCAAAAATGACAAATGTTCATCAAATCATTTTAAATCATAGTTTTACTCAATACATATCTAATAAATTTAAAAATTCATAAATTTTTAGTTCTTTTAAAAATTCATAAAAATTCACAGAATCCTTTAAATATATAAAAGTAAAAGAAACTAATTTTAAGACATATAGGAAAACAAGGACGTAAAAAAATCTACTCAATGAACATTGACATAATCTAAAAAAATATCTTATATACACCGTACCAAAAATAATAATAGGAAACTCTTTCACTATAATTTCCCTCAATTCAATGTGAAATTTACAAAAGAAAAATAATCAATTTGAATAAATAATATATAAATTAGTATAAAATTTAAAGGAAAAAAATGGAAGAACATAACCACTTTTTTTTTTTTTTTCAACCATCATTCACATATATAAAGTAAAAGAAACTAATTTTAAGACATACAGGAAAACAAAGATGAAAAAAACCTACACAATGAACATTGACATAATCTAAAAAAGCATCATACATCGTACCAAAAATAATGTTAGGAAACTCTTTCACTATCATTTCCGTTAATTCAATGTGAAATTTACAAAAGAAAAATAATCAATTTGAATAAATAATATATAAATTAGTAGAAAATTTAAGGGATAACAATGGAAGAACATAACCACATTAAATAAAGATAAAAAAATAAATTTTTTTTTTAATATAATTGCAAGAATTGTCTTTTTCTACTTTATACGTTTCCCGATTCCAATGAAACCTTGAAAACCAATGCCGTCCATTAATTAATCATGTAAACAAATAAACAAATTACTCAATGAACAACAACACAAACTAAAAAATAATCAACCAAAAATAACGATAAGAAACTCTTCTTTCACTATTATTTCCTGAATTCAATGTAAAATTTACAAAAGAAAAGTAATCATTTGAATACAAAATAATATATAAATTAGAAGAAAAAAATAATGGACAAAAACAAAAATGGAAGAACATAAGCACCAGAAATAAAGATAAACAAAGGAAAGAAATGAAAATACTAATATAATTGAAAATAACTATTCTAGCAACAACAACAACAACAACAACAAAAAAAAATGGAAAAAAAATGAAAATACTATTATAATTGAAAATAACCACAAAAAAAAAAAAAAAAAAAAAACTGTAGTATAATTTTTCATTGAGAAACAACGATTGAAAACTCTCTCTGTTTCTCTCTCTCGTCTTTTTCCTGAATTGATTGTGAAATTTACAAAGGAAAAATGAGATATAAATAGAAAGTAAGAGATGAAAAAATAAAAAATAAATCAGAAAAAAAAATATAAGGGACAAAAATAAAATGGAAGAATATATGTACTGAATATATATATTGTAATTTTTTTGCCTCAGACTTTAGGGTTTAAATTTTTTAATGGTAAAAAAAAAAATGTTTTAATTTATATGGATTATATATGTTGGAACTAGTGACTTATATTAGAAAATCAGTGGTTGGCCAAGTAGACTGAGTGAAGTGACGTTCACAGAGTGGGGTATGTTGGGGATTTTCAAAATATGTCCGTACAATTAGGGTTTTCCTATATATATAATATTCAAATTTAGGCTTTTGCTTACATATCCAATCAAGTTTAGGGAAGGACTTCAGGTGTGAAAATAATTGTTTCTCTTGCTGCTAATTATCTCTAGTGTCAAGACGCCATAGTTGAAGACATATGATTTTATAGAATATAACCCTTCCATTGCATACTCTGGAGACATGTATCCATTGCAATTGCACAAAAGGAAAAAAAAAAAAAAAATTGTGGTCGTTTAACTTTTGCTTTTAGTAGTATTGTAGGTCCATGTGTGTGTGTGTGTGTGTGTGAGAGAGAGAGAGAGAGAGAGAGAGAGAGAGACATACTATGTGCTAACAACTTTTCTTGTATTTGCTTCATCTTGATCATCACCAAAAATTCTAGCTAACCCAAAATCTGAAATTTTTGGATTCATTGCCGGATCCAGTAGAACGTTACTTGCTTTTAGGTCTCTGTGGATGATTTTTAGCCTTGAATCTTGGTGAGAAATAATGTCAAATCGTGTTCTCCAATCTAACAATTTCCTTCTTATTTCATTTGACCCAAAACATGAAATTAAGCATCCATCAATAATACATAGTGAAAACAGTACTTACATGCCAAAAAAAATATAAAATTTTGCTCTCACATTTTCTATAGTTGAAAATAAGTGGTGATTGAAGAGAATGCATATCGAAGATGAAAAAGTCAAGGCTTTTGTTTGGCATGTATTCATAGATTAACATATTCTTTTCTTTGTGAATGCAACAACCAAAAAGTCTGACAAGATTCCTATGTTGGAGTTTTGTTATCAGCTTAACTTCGTTCTTAAATTCTTCAGTGCCCTGTTTTGAACTTCTTGAGAGTGTTTTCACCGCTATTTCTTGTCCATTGGCTAGTTGACTCTGGAATTATAATGGAGACAAATTCACAAATCATTAGATTTATGAATTTATATGGGTCTCACACAAATTCAATGGTAGATTTCATTCATTCACTATATGAAGATAGTCAAAAAAATAAATTTTATTATTTCATAGTCAAATATGAGCGTGATTTTATTTTATTTTATTTTTTTTTAAACTTCATAGCTCTTGCCACGTAAGCATGTAAGCCTCGATTCCTTCGTAATTATATGCATATCCATAAAATTTCTCGGTATGTTCTTAAATTGTTCTTGCTTTTGTTTCCAAGGATGAACACAACTTGGAACATATTGGTTGCTAGTTCTTGTCTTGCCTTAATTTAGTTCCAAAATGCAGAGTTTACTGTTCATAGGCTCAAACACTGATATAGAATGCCCAGAATCCAATCTCCACTGTTCATAATGTAGACTCATATGCCATGAATGTTCCTGCAAATTTTCAGCTCAATTGGACCACAAACGCCCATCGATCGGAGTTGTTGATTAAGGCTGAACAGCATTTCCAAAATGCTGTTTTCTTCCTACTGCAGGCCATGTCTGGACACGGTGCTAGGCTATCCGGATAGGTTTTCCAGCAAGCATATTTTTGCTCAACAAGGCCCTGTCCAGACAACCCATTAACCTGTATGGACACCTCGTACCTATTATGCCCAAAAAAGTGTTTTTAGTGGGCCCAGGTCTAGGGTTTGATGTACTGATATATATACATCATTATAGAAGAGAGAGACACAAATTTTCGCCCCCAGAGAGTTTGTCGGAGGCTGTGCTAAGAGAGATCATATGTGATGAGCGTTAAATTGAATCTCTTAGAGTTTTAGTTATTCCTTTGATAAATCTATAGTTGAAAAGTCTATCGGAAGAATCCGGTAAATAAGAATCACGTTGAAGAAGATTGTGAGAAAGGAGACGAGTTGTAGGCTTGTCGATCTTACAGAGCCATGGTCTTGCTACCGTAAGTGTTCCTAGTGTCTGTAATCTCTGAATAATCTTTTGATAGTGATTTTCTAGGTTTGGCTGCCCCGGAGAGGTTTTACTTTTAGATCGGTTTCTAAAATGTTTTCTCTTCGTAACCAAAATATCTGTGTCTGCTTCTTTATTGCTTTATATATTTTGGGTGATTGAATTGTTTATTGCTTCACAGTATTAATTCCGCATAAATTGTGATAAACATATTTTTGGAGTCGGCATAGCGTTTTTCATTGGTCTACTTGTCGCGTGTTCCTTACACAACTAGAACCAAAATTTTGTTCATCTCCAAAACTTCTTGTGTAGTACCAACGCAAAGTTTTTCTTTAAATTGGGTTAAAAAAAAATAAAATAAAATAAAAATTCTTAGAATGATTGAATTGATATTTATTCTTAAAATATGTAATCCTCATATAATTTTTTTAATAAAAATATTAACTAAAAATGTGACATTTGTTCTTTAGATATGCATTTTAAAAGATTTTGTCCTTAATTCACTAAAGATAATTAGTCAAAACATCGACCATATCTAACCCCTATAATTTTCTTTTGTCCACATTGGCCACCCTTGATGGATTGGTTGGTTTCAAGGTGTCAATATTGGACGAGCAAAATGGGAAGAAGAAGAGAATGAACAGAATCAAAGACTTGAACATTTTCTCAGCATCCATGTTTGCACTTTCTTTTCTTTTAGGAGTTGGCCTTGCTCCGTTGATTGGAACAGAAAAGTTGATTAACATATCGACAGAGTTTGGAGGAAATTTTTGTCATTGTATTGTGTAGACTTTCAGTTATGTCGTTGTACATGTGGTCCAGTCCACTTGACAATAAAAAATGCACCAACATATATGTAGAAGATAAAAATCACACAACCAATTAATCAAACATTATGCGAGCAACACACAATAATTTGCCAAGATGTATTACAGTTGTGGCTATAGATTTAGGAGTCGTTGGCCTTGTGTCAAGTAGCGACTTTTATTTCCCAAGTCACGGACCACCGTGCACAGTACGCTTCAGAATCTTAGAACATGTTTAGAATTGTATTAAAAAGTAGAGCTTTTAAAGTAAGAAAGAAAAAAAAAAGTTTTTCAAAAAAAGTTTCAATTTTAAGTTTTTTTTTCTTTTCGATATTACGTTTTGTCTATTTTTAGTGTAAGAAATATTTTAAAATTTTTTTAGAGTAAGAAATAATTGTTCTTAAAAAAGATGTGATTTAGAAAAAAAAAAAAAAAAAAGGAAAAGAAAAGAAGAAGATATGATTTAGATATGCATTTCAAAAAACTTTGTCCTTAATTGACTAAAGATAAGTCAAGACATCGACCATATTTATTATAGAATGACTAGTTCAATTTTGTTGTTAACTATCAGTGTATGTCGTCAACTAAGAGAATACATGCATTTACTTATATTTATTTTCATGAGACCTAGCGAATCCCTTCACATTACTAGTAGTGTGATGTAATGGTAGTGCTAATAAAGTCTTGATGTTTTAACAAGTCCAATCCAAAGATTAATTGACACTGTTAGCAAAATGAAATAGCGAGGAGATAAAAGTGTGGTTTCTAACAATATTTCAGTTACCACCTTCGCCCTTTGCATTCCATAACATAATCGATCTCCATGGAGAAGAAAACGGGGGTCTTAGAATGAAGGACAAAAATCTTTTCTATTTTAAATGAAATTGATAGTATTAATTTTTAGCTAATATTTAAAGTTTGTGTATCTAACAGTGTACGTAAAGTCAATGTTGACATGTCTTTTAAAATTTTTAAATAATATGACATATATACATTGTTCGATGTACAAACTTTAAATCCTAACAATTAAATAGATACTATCAGTTTCAAATGAAATGTAGAGGATTCTAGTGAATTGATTAAACGATGAAGAAATATTACAAACAGTCTCATTCCTACTCCCACTCCCACATTCCCAAATGTGATACTAAAATTACTATTAGATTTTGAATTCATTATTATTAAATTTTAGATTTAATGATAATTTTTAACAGCACATTAGAAAGTATGCATCTAAAAATATAGAAGGGAAAGTGCTCGGCAGACAATTATGAAATATATATATATAGACATATGTCGCAATTCTAAGCACTTTCTACGTCAAAACTCCACTTATATATATATATATATATATATGATTAACCATTAGAGTCATATATATATATATGATTAACCATTAGAGTCATTCCCACTGGCTTGCTCCGACAAGCTCTTATCCTATTTTTTTTTGCACGCACTTTAAATTGTTATCTCGGCCAGGCAGTCAACCATTCAAATTAAAAAGCAAACCCAAGTCTTAAGGTTGAATTGCATAATATAATAGGGTGAATAAATTGCAAACACAAACACAAAAAAAATATATATATATTTGTTAGGTGTTTCAGTTATATTGTGTATTTGTACGATAAGGTGACGTGTCAATCAACTATTGGATACTGCAAAATGTGGAGTTTACATACGGACCGCATAGTAGGGACACTAAAAAAAACAAACAAACAGAACTGCATGAAAGCTTGAATAAATTAAAATAAATAAAAAAAGGGAGAGAGTGAAGGACTCAAACGGCCCAAATGCCGCGGATCACAGAAGGCGTGATCTTTGAACGTGGAAAAACTCGAAAAATTGAAGTCACATACGTAATTCTAATCCCACCCCAATTTGGTATATCCCATAACAACATTAATTGTAATTTATTTATTTATTTCCTTACTTTCTTTGTTTTTGTTTTAGAGAGAGAGAGAGAGAGGAAGAGTGATATTTGACAAACACCCCACACACCCTGCGTTACTTCAGGTTTTGTTCATTCATTTTCCTCTTTCTTTCTTTCCAGTGCTGATACGAACAAACCCCCCATACACAAACAGCTCAGATTTTCTAAAGATGTCACCTTTTTATGATTTGATTTTTGGATTTTGGAAATGAACCCATTTTTGTTTGTTTATCGAAGGCCAATGGGTTTGCTCTTGATTTTCATCTTCTTCTTTGCTATCACCACAATCTCACCTTCTTGTAAGTACCTTTTTTCTTTTTATATTATTAATTTAATGGCTTCTTTATTTTATTTCAATTAATTTTTTTTTCCTTTCCTTGATATTTTGGGGTCTATTTGGTTGATATGCAGATGGGTACGACCCATTGGATCCTCATGCAAATATAACCATTACATGGGATCTCATGATCGATAATGGAAATACATATGATGTAAGTTCTTCAATTATTTTTATTTTTATGCCACTTCTCTGAAACGCTCTGGGTTTTGATGATTTAAGCAATCCGAAGAGTAGCCTCTAATTAGACCACACTGTCCCATTTTCCCATACCAACGTTATTTTTAAATTAATTAAAATAAACAAAATTAGAAATTAAAAAAAAAAAATCTAAATTCTCTTTCTTGTCTTTTTTTATTTATCTTTTGTATATAAATTTTTATTAT
>NC_081541.1:26858232-26896395 GCF_901000735.1 Corylus avellana | reverse complement strand
AACTAATTTTAAGACATACAGGAAAACAAAGATGAAAAAAACCTACACAATGAACATTGACATAATCTAAAAAAGCATCATACATCGTACCAAAAAAAATGCTAGGAAACTCTTTCACTATCATTTCCGTTAATTCAATGTGAAATTTACAAAAGAAAAATAATCAATTTGAATAAATAATATATAAATTAGCAGAAAATTTAAGGGATAACAATGGAAGAACATAACCACATTAAATAAAGATAAAAAAATATATATATTTTTTTCAATATAATTGCAAGAATTGTCTTTTTCTACTTTATACGTTTCCCGATTCCAATGAAACCTTGAAAACCAATGCCGTCCATTAATTAATCATGTAAACAAATAAACAAATTACTCAATGAACAACAACACAAACTAAAAAATAATCAACCAAAAATAACGATAAGAAACTCTTCTTTCACTATTATTTCCTGAATTCAATGTAAAATTTACAAAAGAAAAGTAATCATTTGAATACAAAATAATATATAAATTAGAAGAAAAAAATAATGGACAAAAACAAAAATGGAAGAACATAAGCACCAGAAATAAAGATAAACAAAGGAAAGAAATGAAAATACTAATATAATTGAAAATAACTATTCTAGCAACAACAACAACAACAACAACAAAAAAAAATGGAAAAAAAATGAAAATACTATTATAATTGAAAATAACCACAAAAAAAAAAAAAAAAAAAAAACTGTAGTATAATTTTTCATTGAGAAACAACGATTGAAAACTCTCTCTGTTTCTCTCTCTCGTCTTTTTCCTGAATTGATTGTGAAATTTACAAAGGAAAAATGAGATATAAATAGAAAGTAAGAGATGAAAAAATAAAAAATAAATCAGAAAAAAAAAATATAAGGGACAAAAATAAAATGGAAGAATATATGTACTGAATATATATATTGTAATTTTTTTGCCTCGGACTTTAGGGTTTAAATTTTTTAATGGTAAAAAAAAAAATGTTTTAATTTATATGGATTATATATGTTGGAACTAGTGACTTATATTAGAAAATCAGTGGTTGGCCAAGTAGACTGAGTGAAGTGACGTTCACAGAGTGGGGTATGTTGGGAATTTTCAAAATATGTCCGTACAATTAGGGTTTTCCTATATATATAATATTCAAATTTAGGTTTTTGCTTACATATCCAATCAAGTTTAGGGAAGGACTTCCGGTGTGAAAATAATTGTTTCTCTTGCTGCTAATTATCTCTAGTGTCAAGACGCCATAGTTGAAGACATGATTTTATAGAATATAACCCTTCCATTGCATACTCTGGAGACATGTATCCATTGCAATTGCACAAAAGGAAAAAAAAAAAAAAATTGTGGTCGTTTAACTTTTGCTTTTAGTAGTATTGTAGGTCCATGTGTGTGTGTGTGAGAGAGAGAGAGAGAGACATACTATGTGCTAACAACTTTTCTTGTATTTGCTTCATCTTGATCATCACCAAAAATTCTAGCTAACCCAAAATCTGAAATTTTTGGATTCATTGCCGGATCCAGTAGAACGTTACTTGCTTTTAGGTCTCTGTGGATGATTTTTAGCCTTGAATCTTGGTGAGAAATAATGTCAAATCGCGTTCTCCAATCTAACAATTTCCTTCTTATTTCATCTGACCCAAAACATGAAATTAAGCATCCATCAATAATACATAGTGAAAACAGTACTTACATGCCAAAAAAAAATATAAAATTTTGCTCTCACATTTTATATAGTTGAAAATAAGTGGTGATTGAAGAGAATGCATATCGAAGATGAAAAAGTCAAGGCTTTTGTTTGGCATGTATTCATAGATTAACATATTCTTTTCTTTGTGAATGCAACAACCAAAAAGTCTGACAAGATTCCCATGTTGGAGTTTTGCTATCAGCTTAACTTCGTTCTTAAATTCTTCAGTGCCCTGTTTTGAACTTCTTGAGAGTGTTTTCACCGCTATTTCTTGTCCATTGGCTAGTTGACCCTGAAATTATAATGGGGACAAATTCACAAATCATTAGATTTATGAATTTATATGGGTCTCACACAAATTCAATGGTAGATTTCATTCATTCACTATATGAAGATAGTCAAAAAAATAAATTTTATTATTTCTTAGTCAAATATGAGCGTGATTTTTTTTTTTAACTTCATAGCTCTTGCCACGTAAGCATGTAAGCCTCGATTCCTTCGTAATTATATGCATATCCATAAAATTTCTCGGTATGTTCTTAAATTGTTCTTGCTTTTGTTTCCAAGGATGAACACAACTTGGAACATATTGGTTGCTAGTTCTTGTCTTGCCTTAATTTAGTTCCAAAATACAGAGTTTACTGTTCATAGGCTCAAACACTGATATAGAATGCCCAGAATCCAATCTCCACTGTTCATAATGTAGACTCATATGCCATGAATGTTCCTGCAAATTTTCAGCTCAATTGGACCACAAACGCCCATCGATCGGAGTTGTTGATTAAGGCTGAACAGCATTTCCAAAATGCTGTTTTCTTCCTACTGCAGGCCATGTCTGGACACGGTGCTAGGCTGTCCGGATAGGTTTTCCAGCAAGCATATTTTTGCTCAACAAGGCCCTGTCCGGACAAACCATTAACCTATATGGACACCTCGTACCTATTATGCCCAAAAAAGTGTTTTTAGTGGGCCCAGGTCTAGGGTTTGATGTACTGATATATATACATCATTATAGAAGAGAGAGGCACGAATTTTCCCCCCCAGAGAGTTCGTCGGAGGCTGTGCTAAGAGAGATCATATGTGATGAGCGTTAAATTGAATCTCTTAGAGTTTTAGTTATTCCTTTGATAAATCTATAGTTGAAAAGTCTATCGGAAGAGTCCGGTAAATGAGAATCACGTTGAAGAAGATTGTGAGAAAGGAGACGAGTTGTAGGCTTGTTGATCTTACAGAATCATGGTCTTGCAACCGTAAGTGTTCTTAGTGTCTGTAATCTCTGAATAATCTTTTGATAGTGATTTTCTAGGTTTGGCTGCCCCGGAGAGGTTTTACTTTTAGATCGGTTTCTAAAATGTTTTCTCTTCGTAACCAAAATATCTGTGTTTGCCTCTTTATTGCTTTATATATTTTGGGTGATTGAATTGTTTATTGCTTCACAGTATTAATTCCGCATAAATTGTGATAAACATATTTTTGGAGTCGGCATAGCGTTTTTCATTGGTCTACTTGTCGCGTGTTCCTTACACAACTAGAACCAAAATTTTGTTCATCTCCAAAACTTCTTGTGTAGTACCAACGCAAAGTTTTTCTTTAAATTGGGTTAAAAAAAAATAAAATAAAATAAAAATTCTTACAATGATTGAATTGATATTTATTCTTAAAATATGTAATCCTCATATAATTTTTTTAATAAAAATATTAACTAAAAATGTGACATTTGTTCTTTAGATATGCATTTTAAAAGATTTTGTCCTTAATTCACTAAAGATAATTAGTCAAAACATCGACCATATCTAACCCCTATAATTTTCTTTTGTCCACATTGGCCACCCTTGATGGATTGGTTGGTTTCAAGGTGTCAATATTGGACGAGCAAAATGGGAAGAAGAAGAGAATGAACAAAATCAAAGACTTGAACATCTTCTCAGCATCCATGTTTGCACTTTCTTTTCTTTTAGGAGTTGGCCTTGCTCCGTTGATTGGAACAGAAAAGTTGATTAACATATCGACAGAGTTTGGAGGAAATTTTTGTCATTGTATTGTGTAGACTTTCAGTTATGTCGTTGTACATGTGGTCCAGTCCACTTGACAATAAAAAATGCACCAACATATATGTAGAAAATAAAAATCACACAACCAATTAATCAAACATTATGCGAGCAACACACAATAATTTGCCAAGATGTATTACAGTTGTGGCTATAGATTTAGGAGTCGTTGGCCTTGTGTCAAGTAGCGACTTTTATTTCCCAAGTCACGGACCACCGTGCACGGTACGCTTCAAAATCTTAGAATATGTTTAGAATTGTATTAAAAAGTAGAGCTTTTAAAGTAAGAAAAACAAAAAAAAAAGTTTTTCAAAAAAAGTTCAATTTTAAGTTTTTTTTTTCGATATTACTTTTTGACTATTTTTAGAGTAAGAAATATTTTAAAATTTTTTTAGAGTAAGAAATAATTGTTCTTAAAAAAGATGTGATTTAGAAAAAAAAAAAAAAAAAAGAAAGAAAAGAAGAAGATATGATTTAGATATGCATTTCAAAAAACTTTGTCCTTAATTGACTAAAGATAAGTCAAGACATCGACCATATTTATTATAGAATGACTAGTTCAATTTTGTTGTTAACTATCAGTGTATGTCGTCAACTAAGAGAATACATGCATTTACTTATATTTATTTTCATGAGACCTAGCGAATTCCTTCACATGACTAGTAGTGTGATGTAATGGTAGTGCTAATAAAGTCTTGATGTTTTAACAAGTCCAATCCAAAGATTAATTGACACTATCATGTTAGCAAAATGAAATAGCGAGGAGATAAAAGTGTGGTTTCTAACAATATTTCAATTACCACCTTCGCCCTTTGCATTCCATAACATGATCGATCTCCATGGAGAAGAAAACGGGGGTCTTAGAATGAAGGACAAAAATCTTTTCTATTTTAAATGAAATTGATAGTATCAATTTTTAGCTAATATTTAAAGTTTGTGTATCTAACAGTGTACGTAAAGTCAATGTTGACATGTCTTTTAAAAATTTTAAATAATATGACATATATACATTGTTCGATGTACAAACTTTAAATCCTAACAATTAAATAGATACTATCAGTTTCAAATGAAATGTAGAGGATTCTAGTGAATTGATTAAACGATGAAGAAATATTACAAACAGTCTCATTCCTACTCCCACTCCCACATTCCCAAATGTGATACTAAAATTACTATTAGATTTTGAATTCATTATTATTAAATTTTAGATTTAATGATAATTTTTAACAGCACATTAGAAAGTATGCATCTAAAAATATAGAAGGGAAAGTGCTCTAACATTTATCAAAAAGATGAGATAGGGCATTGGCAGACAATTATGAAATATATATATATATGGATACATGTCGCAATTCTAAGCACTTTCTACGTCAAAACTCCACTTTTATATATATATATATATATATATATATATATATATATGATTAACCATTAGAGTCATTCCCACTGGCTTGCTCCGACAAGCTCTTATCCTATTTTTTTTTTTTTTTTGCACGCAGTTTAAATTGTTATCTCGGCCAGGCAGTCAACCATTCAAATTAAAAGGCAAACCCAAGTCTTAAGGTTGAATTGCATAATATAATAGGGTGAATAAATTGCAAACACAAACACAAAAAAAAAATATATATATTTGTTAGGTGTTTCAGTTATATTGTGTATTTGTACAATAAGGTGACGTGTCAATCAACTATTGGATACTACAAAATGTGGAGTTTACATACGGACCGCATAGTAGGGACACTAAAAAAAACAAACAAACAGAACTGCATGAAAGCTTGAATAAATTAAAATAAATAAAAAAAGGGAGAGAGTGAAGGACTCAAACGGCCCAAATGCCGCGGATCACAGAAGGCGTGATCTTTGAACGTGGAAAAACTCGAAAAATTGAAGTCACATACGTAATTCTAATCCCACCCCAATTTGGTATATCCCATAACAACATTAATTGTAATTTATTTATTTATTTCCTTACTTTCTTTGTTTTTGTTTTAGAGAGAGAGAGAGAGGAAGAGTGATATTTGACAAACACCCCACACACCCTGCGTTACTTCAGGTTTTGTTCATTCATTTTCCCCTTTCTTTCTTTCCAGTGGTGATACGAACAAACCCCCCATACACAAACAGCTCAGATTTTCTAAAGATGTCACCTTTTTATGATTTGATTTTTGGATTTTGGAAATGAACCCATTTTTGTTTGTTTATCGAAGGCCAATGGGTTTGCTCTTGATTTTCATCTTCTTCTTTGCTATCACCACAATCTCACCTTCTTGTAAGTACCTTTTTTCTTTTTATATTATTAATTTAATGGCTTCTTTATTTTATTTCAATTAATTTTTTTTTCCTTTCCTTGATATATTGGGGTCTATTTGGTTGATATGCAGATGGGTACGACCCATTGGATCCTCATGCAAATATAACCATTACATGGGATCTCATGATCGATAATGGAAATACATATGATGTAAGTTCTTCAATTATTTTTATTTTTATGCCACTTCTCTGAAACGCTCTGGGTTTTGATGATTTAAGCAATCCGAAGAGTAGCCTCTAATTAGACCACACTGTCCCATTTTCCCATACCAACGTTATTTTTAAATTAATTAAAATAAACAAAATTAGAAATTAAAAAAAAAAAATCTAAATTCTCTTTCTTGTCTTTTTTTATTTATCTTTTGTATATAAATTTTTATTATTTTTCATGTGAACGCTGTTGGCCTTTACAACGTTTGTGCTTTTTTAAGGAAGACAGTGTACTTCTTTGCTTGTCTTTTCATCTGCCTGGAAGCGATTGGCTAGGGCTAGGTGAAGGGTAATATAACTTTGCAGTGCAACGTGGCATGGTTTGAATGGTTAGAGTAGAAATCTCAATTACCACATTGCCCCCAAAAATTCAACACGGTTAATCCCATAAAATGCAAATTATGATTCTCTTTCTATTACTTGTTGAATATTTATATGTGCTGGATTAATGAATTGATAGAGTTTTTGATTTTCTTTACTCCGACATATATTGTTTGATTTTAGATAAATATTGTTTGAAAATTTCATCAAACAATTTTTAAAAGAAAACTTACATCTTTGGAATAGTCTTCATTTACTAAAAATTGTAAAGTGATACTGAACCAAGGGTCTGTTTGGATTTGTGATCTCAAAAATTACAATTTGAAAACGCAATTTAAAAAAAGGCAAAAACATTTAATAAAATTGCAATTTAGTCTTTAAAACCGTCCGTTTTTTAAAACTCGCCTCCTTGCGATTTGAAAGCACATATTTTTCCAACTTTTTAAATCGCAATTTTAAAAAATTCACCCCCAAACGATACATTTTATGCAATTTGGTTTAAAATTGCGTCTTTAGTCTACGAAATTGCAATGTCAAACTCACTCCAAGAGTAACATGGCCATTTAATACCATTTTTTGTGTGACAGAGTTATTGAATTTATGACCTTATAGCATATCAGGGCCAATGCTACTCTTCACCATTAAATTTAAGAAGATCACTAGGTAACTTTTTGGCTGCTTGTATGCAAGTTGATTTGTAGCATCATAGCTTTTTCATTAGTGGATCAAACCCCATCTTTCATTTTTAATCTACCTAATAATTTTTACCCAAATTCTCATTTCAAACAATTAGCATGGACATGAAATATTCAATGTCTAAAACAGAATATCTTTATAAGTTACTCAACTCTTTTCCTTTATATCCAATGAGTTACTTGAACTTAGTGGCTTAGATTAAATGACATCACCTCCTCCTCAAGTAAAGGGTGGTGATTTCAGGTCATGGATTCAATCTCATAACAATGTGAGTTGTGTATTTAGCAACCAAAATAATAATTAAAAAAAATAAAAAATAAAAAGGAGAAAAACTTGATTGGTCTGTTGTTGTCTTAGCTTTTACTTGATGTTCCATTTTGTAATATTTTTTGTTTTCTGAGAGGTTAAGCAGTATTTGAAATCATACATCCTAAGTAGAAAATTACTTTATATTCTCTCTCTCTCTCTCTCTCTCTCAAGCAAATGCTAAAACCTAGCTTGCAGCAACAAAGTTCACCAACATAATCATGCATTTTGGCTGAGATGTCAGCTTATTTAGTTTCTATATTTATAGGTAAGAGTATCACTTCACAATTTCCAACTATTCCGACATATAGAGCAGCCTGGTTGGAAATTGAGTTGGACATGGAAAGGTGATGAGGCAATATGGGAGATATGGGGAGCAGAGGCCACCCAGCAAGGGAACTGCTCTAGAATCAGGGGTCCAGTGCTTCCTCATTGTTGTGAGAAGCAGCCAGTGATTGTTGATCTCATGCCAGGAGCACAATATAACAAGCAGGTTGCAAATTGTTGCAAGGGAGGGGTGCTAACCTCCATGACACAAGATCATACCATGTATGTTGCTGCTCTTCGGATGAATGTTAACAAAGCTTCTGGTAACAATACATCAGATGGCTTCATGCCAGTAAATTTCAATCTTGGTCTTCCTGGTTATACCTGTGGAGACCCATTTCAGGTTCCCCCAAGCAAGTTCAAAGAGGATGGAAGCCGTCGATGGACACAAGCTCTTGGTAATTATTTAAGTTTCTAGATACTTTTCTTGTGCTAAGCCTTTTCATTGACTTTGGTGAGAGACTGAGAGTGATCATTTTGATAAGTAGCAATGTACTTGGGATCTGTTGGTTTCTGATTGCAAAGTGTAAGAATTCTGTTGATTGGATTCTTAATCTCTCAGAAAAACATTGGATTTCTGAACCTAGTAGAAGACAATGTAGAACACCTTTCTGTAGTGTTGTAACTGGCAATCTTAAGTGGTTCATCTTTCCTAAAGGATACGGGCTGTCCCTTAATAGAAGACTCTTCTTCCACCACACCCAACCACCCCCCCTCCCTCTTTAGTAATTGTAAAACTTCAGTCTAAGAAAATCATTAACACAAATGAAGGCTTACCAAGAAAATTAATTTCTGGTGGATATTCTCACAGATTATATTGTATGGTTTAATGATTGTTTACTTTATTCATGACATATTTGAGCGGGTTTATGGCAGATACTTGGAATGTAACCTGTATTTACTCGCAATTTCGAGCATCACCTACGCCGAAATGTTGTGTTTCCTTGTCTGCATTCTACAATAATACCATTGTTCCTTGCCCCCAGTGCAGCTGTAATTGCCAAGAACTGGCTGGAGCAAAATGTGTAAAGTAAACCCTATTTGCTCTTTCTAATATTTCGCATTCCATTTTCCAATAGTTCTTTTCTCCTTTTTGAAATTCTAGTAGTTCCCTTATGGATTTGGACCTGGAAGAAACTTCAGTGACAATCTGAAGTTTCATTTCTTTTAGTTGCTGCTTCCAAGCACCTCACTATTCCTATGTCTTATATATTACTTCCTTTTCTTCCTCATTTTCAAGGCATCTGTTCCATTCTGTCCTAAAATTGCAGGTCTGCTAAAGCTCTTCCTCTGTTAGAGCTACCACATGCCAATGAAGAAGAACAACAACCTTTGGTGAGGTGTTCTCAGCACATGTGCCCTATAAAGGTGCATTGGCATGTGAAACAAAGTTACAGAGAATATTGGAGGGTCAAGATCACAATCACAAATCTAAATTTTGTCAAAAACTATTCCAAGTGGAACTTGGTGGTACTCCACCCCAACTTCAGAAATGTCACTCAAATTTTCAGCTTCAACTACCAGCCCCTAAGCCCTTATGGAAACATCAGTAAGTTAAACCAAAAAATGTCAAGTTAAGATTTAATGGGACTATTCTTCTGTTACTAAGCTTTTCAATGTATTTTCTCAGATGATACAGGAATGTTTTGGGGGATTCCATACTACAATGAGATGTTACTTCAATCGGGACCAAGCGGAAATGTACAAAGCGAGATGCTACTGCACAAAGATCCAGGTATCTTCACATTTAGAGAAGGATGGAGTTTCCCAAGAAGAATTTCGTTTAATGGAGATGAATGTGTCATGCCCCCTCCAGATCAATACCCTAGGCTCCCCAACAGTGGTCATAGTGCCACAGCAAGGCCTTTGATTCTTCTCTTGTTGTTATTGCTTGTAGTAGTATTTTGAACAGAAAGTGTCTGCATTAGAGATTAGAACTCATGATTATAAATACAATACTCATTTATTAGTGTATTTGCTCATAATTTAGAAACAAATAATTGAGATCATGTAGACAAATTGTATAATTTATTGTGAAAACAAGGAAAAACTAGGCAAAAGTAGACAACAGTGACAAGACACAGACATTTGGGCTGATATTGAAGACTAAAACAACAGATTCCGAGAGTTAGTTGGTTATTATATATGCAACTGGATTTCTGAATTCACCAACATCCACTTTGTGGGAATTATTGTAGACTGTTCCTGACATTGTAGCTGCTGTCTTAGATGGGTTTATTAGGTTGGTAATCTTGGAAAAAATAAATAAATAAAACAGAAAAAGTGGTCAATTATAGGATGTTGGTTGGATGCCCCAGCAAGTATATAAAACAGAAGAAAAATTTAGAAAATTATAGATCAGGTCTAACAAATAGAGAATGTTGCTGCATTTTGCAGGGCTGCTTACAAACATGAAATATATATATATATATATATATATATATATATATATATATATATACTAGAATCTAATAAAAATTCTATATTTTGTCCATAAAAGTCCATGCGGCAAGATACCACATCTTCTTTTTGTTGTCTTTTTCCCTCCACAAAAATTATGATGTGACATTTTGCCACATGAACTTTTATGAGCAAAATGTGGAGTTTTTATTAGATTTTAGTATTTTTTTTTTTTCTTTTTGTTTTTTCATTTTCTCTACAGTAGTATTTATATATGGAAAAACACAAGTTCTTAAGCCATACAAGTGTAGAGTTTCATAACCAAACATAGAACAATTACCTACAGGGATGGAACTACCCCTAGCTTTGGCGGCACTAACCCCCAAAATTTTTAAATATTTCAAAAAAAATTAAAAAAGAAAATCCTCTAAATTTTTTTTCTTTTTTAATTTTTTTAATTTTTAATTTTTAATTTTTCTATCCCTCATCTAAAGTTTTGGTTCCGCCCCTGCTATGGTAGGGTTATGCATATTACATATCAATAAATGTTGTGAGCAATAGTTTCAAACATTACACAATACATCAATTGTAATTCATAGTCAAACATCTCGGAAGTCTTAATTTAAGAAAAGAAAAAAGGGTGGAACTTAAGATAAGCAGGTTGGAAAACCTAAGCTGCCATCCTTTGCCTTTCACTCGTTAGGCTCCCACCCACAAGGCTCGATGATCCAAATATCAACGGCTTGTGTCTGTGGTCATGTGTTGGGATCCATTGCATAAAAATTAAAAAATATTTTACACGATGGAAAAGCAAATAAATTTCAAGAACTTTTGATCTTCAAGAGAAACATTAGGAGAGGATAATGCCCGATGGATGACATATAGGGGAGGAAGGAGGAGCTCTTCCTTCCTTCCATACATTTTTTATTTTTATTTTTTATGACAAGGAACCCCTTCAAAGTAGGACTACTTCGTTAACTTACCTCTGTCGAGTAAATTTCGGACTTGGATCAGGTAATACTCTAACTTTGCCGGTGAGCTAGCCTCAAAAAATTATTTGCACCCAAAAAAATTCAAACCTTAGACTTGATGGAAATACCACCAAGACCAAGGCCCTTACCACTTGAGTCAACCCCTTAGGGATCCGTTCTTCCATAAACTTACAAGGAAGGGAAGGCTCTCACTTGGGAGAAGGAAAATTTCTCAAAGGGGGGAGGGAAGGGAGACCTCTTTCCAGAAAATAGATTGAGAAGCATGTTAGTCTTGAGCTCATTTATTAAGCTAAGTTACTTAACACAAAATTATAAAGTTTAAAACCTTATATGAACCAAAATTGTATTCTAACCGGAGAGATGAGGTTAAAATCTCCAGTGGCTACCAATTTGCTCTTTGGAAAAACTAGGGCTTAATAATCTCATTCTTAACACCCTATAACCCTCTCCTTATTCGATTAAAAAAAAAAAAAAAAATCCCTCAAGACTGAAATAGGAAAAAGGTAAAGTAGTGTTGTGTTGTTGTGTTGTTAGAGATAATCAAACATGTCAACTCCCAATGCCTTCTTCCTTTGAATATCCAATTCCAACTCAACCCACATCCCATCACCTTTCTTACTTGTCATTTCCAATCCACAACCTGCCAAATCTCTCTTGTAAACAACCTCATTCAAGCCACTTCTTTATGTTCCATTTCTTGCACGTCCATCTCCATATTCACCCTCAAAGTTACCTAAATCCAAAATACACATGGAAACGCTTGAAAAAAAAAGAAGTAACTTTCCAATATTTCAACCGCTGACCCGATTTTGATGCCGACTTGCACGAGTCAATATCGGATCTGCTTCCAATGGTAGACAGAGGCAAGGTCGGATATGGACTCAGTTTTTCAGCAAAAATCAAATTCGATCTTAAATGTTATTTTAAATTTTTGACATAACTCTACCTTTGAGATTTTTTTTTTTTAATTAGTATATACCACACAAACATCCAACAAATATTCTACAAAATTAACTTGACAAGGTCTAATAACCCTTGGATCATTTATAAATCAGCCAGTAAAGAGTTTTTTTGGATATTAAATACCTCTCAGCAACTAAATCTAATATAGTGAATGTCATCCAACATTGCATTAAGTATATGCCTTTCTTTATGCTTGGGAAAAGGAAATTTGTTATCTGTTCAAGCAACAATATTATTTCTTTCCCACCAACGCCCTTAACCTCAAATCATTCATCCTAGTAGTTTTGTTGCATCTGCCTAACACCCTCTTTGTTATGCACATTCTTTTTTGTTATAATAAATAATTTTGTGATGGGCGAGTGCCAAAGTGAAAGAAAAAGTAGACAACCTGCCCAATCAGCATTCAACTAAGTCAACTTTCTCACCATACTGGAATAAAACCCAAAAACAACAACCATGGATTTCATTAGAAGCATTTTACAAGTAAACATTATCTTTACCCTACTGCGTTACAAGTAATGCACATCCAGTCCTAAAGATGTTTGCACTAGGGTGAATTCTGCAACAGTTAAATGGGCAAAAAAATATGGAGCATACAACAACTTTAATGGATTGATTATTTCTCTGCAGCATACAGGACGGGGCGGACCGATACCTCGAATCTGTTTTGAGTTACCACCTCCGATAAGTCACCTGCTAGAAATCGAATAATTTTCCAGCAACGACTACCAGGTGCACATGAAGATATCAACTTAATAAACAGAAATGGGAATGAAATGGCTACAAATCAAAATGCACAAAGCTGGCAAGAGGGCACCAAGACCGGAGGTGCTCGGCTTTATCGCGTACATGGGGAAAAACAAATTTGGTTACAGACATGGCAGTGCCTATTGATGAAATGAAGGCACAGAAAACACAGCTCTGGACAGATCACAGATCTAAATGCGAAGTGGACCAGTCACTGGGTCACGGCCTGAATTGGCATCCTTGTGTTTCAAAGAGAGGTTAGCCAATTGGGAATCTAGGTCTCTGCTGTTAGTGCGTCGATGGCTAGAAGATGGCTGCTGTTGCTGTTGCTGATACACGGCTCGTAGCCTCCCAATCTCCCTCTCCAATACTTCTTGCTCCACTGAACATGGCCAACCATATTTTAGTCTCTTTCCATAATAATGGAATGTATATATGTATATAACTTTTTGCTGTCCATGACATAGCAGATCAGTGATATCATTCTGGATTTATTTTGGTCTTTTTAATCTTTGAATTGCCTTCTAATGTGAATCAATACCCTGTTGGTGTGTTAGTACAACATTTACCCAGAAAATGTAAGAAAGATCAAATGCATCCATAAGGAGATCTATGCTCCCAAGGACTGCTTGTTTTGTGGATCATTTTCAGGAACAGAATCTATTTATCCATGGTTTCAGAATACAAATTATAACCAGTAAAAAGCAGCATAACATGTCTGCTAAATTCTTGAAAACAGGAATAAAAGCAAACGACCTGGTTGCCAAATGCAGTGTAACACGTCCACTACATTTGGCAAGTTATCTAATCAGTAAAAAGTAGAATGGCATGAATAGAATGAAACATCATAACCAAGCAAAAAGTGTGCTAAAAGCTTTTCTTGAGAAGAGAAGCAAGTCATTCCCACAGCAGTTTAGTCATGACCTACCTCACAACCAAGCAGCAAACACTTCTGAAAAATGAATTTTTGTCTTATCTAATGAAAAATATGGTACATATTCTTTTACAAGTAGCATATAAAGATAATCATTACCCAGCTAAAAATTCACCTTCAGATCAGATGGAAAGTTACTGTTAAATCATTATCTTTTGCATATTTTGTTTAATAATCCGTCTTATTCTGTTTGTAGCTAAACCCATCACCATTTCATCACCAGACATATAAGAAATTCTTCCTTAATTCCTAGGCATAGAGCAACATTTACATTCATTATCTAAAAAGTATATGTTAAGCATATAGCTAGCTTTCCTCCTGAGCCAGGATCATACAGAATGACATGACTAGGTGAAGTAGCAATAAATCTTCAGTCTATGAATTTCAAGAGCGCAAAACGCCTATTATTGTTTGAGTGTGGACCTTCGTACATTTATACATGAGTTGGGCTTAGGCTACTAAACCTAATAGCTAAACTTTCTAGTTGGATGTTCTAAGATGATATCAGAGCCCAATGCCAGCCCCATTTGTATTTATTTGTGTCAGTATAAGAATGACTAGGATTATCATATGGACAAGAAAATGGAACATTCAGCTTTTATCCTAATTTAGCATTGAGATGTTAATGAAACCTTCAATTTAAAAAGATTGCCAGCCAGCTCAATGAGAAAATTTTTGGAAAGTGCAACCATGTGGCTTACTCCTGAGTTCTGACAATGTCCTACCACCTTGCCCAAATTAAAAATAGGCGTAACTGTCACCATTAAAAAATTCCGACATGTTTTCTTACTCCTTTAAAGTCAATTCAATGTTGTTCCTCGTCAGCCTCTTTTTCGGTTTCTAATCATCCTCAAACTGCACTTACACATCAAGTCCAAATGTAGTTTGGTTCATATCTCCTCTAACTATGAATTTTACATTTCCGCTTAAAAATGTAAGGTTATGAAAAGAGTTTTTTGAAAAAGTGAAAATTGTGAAGTGTTTTCTGTGAAGGGGTTGCCCCTGGAGTCCATAGAAGAAAATTTGTCTCGTAAACTGAAATGTGTTTCTGGAAAGCACAAACAGAGAAGTGTTTTCAAAATACAAAAGAAACAATTCCAAAGAAGCAAAAAAAAAAAAAAAAAAAAAGCGCAATTGCTGGAGTTTGACTCCAAGGGTGGTGGCTGCCACCCCTTCATTGGAGGGAGGAAGTGGAGTCCACATACCCCTCTCTGTGAGGGGCACATAGGGGGCAGGCAACCCATCCCCCTGCCTCCTTGAGAGACGCGGAGGGAGTGGACACTGGAGGTGGGAGGGGCGAACCATCACCGATGAAGGGGTGTGGATGAGAGCCTCCACTTGTTAAATTTTATTTAATAAGTAACAAAGCCAGTCTCCACACCTGAAGAAATGAGCACCTGCTTTCAAAACATTCCTATATGAACATGTGGGAAGTTTCCTAAAAAGTGTCTTGTATTTTGTTTTTCAAAAATAGTGTTTTGTGTTTTAAAAAGTTGTGGTTTATTTTAAAAATTGAGTTAGAAAAGTACTTTTCAGAGTTTGAAAAGTGCAAAGAGTTTTCAGAAGTTTTGCCAAACGGGCATTAAAGGGGTGTAAAGAATACAAGCAAAAGCACTAAAGAAAGAAATATGACAAGAAGAAAGCACAAAAATGGGAAATAATTTCAAGCAATTAAAACTGATATATGTACCATAGTGACAAATGAGGCAGATAAATGATGGAATAGTAAGACCTTAATTACGACAAAAACTTACAGTATTTGATAAGCTGCTCCTGAGCTAAATTTTCTAAACGTTGCTTAAGGGCTTTGTTTTCCATGCTGAGAATAAGATTCTGCTGGTTGAGAAATTCAAGTTCAGCTGAAACTTCAGACCCTTCTACCTGTGAAGTAACACAGAAATAACAATTGATCTTTAGTACAGCATAAAACCCACTTATCTAACACCAAATCAATCTTATGAAGTATTCCAAGCTCTGTCAATACTTGCCTGTAAAACTTGTACATTCCTTTCTAACTCAGCTATATATTGAAGCTTCCGCACCCGTGAACGTTGAGCGAATTGCCTGCACCAAATAGCATTTCAAATTTAATGATATAAACCCCTTCCAGAATACAGCAACATTTCCTTCTCTTTTGCATGTTTTTTATTCCATAGGTACCAATTTCATTGTTAAAAAGATCATTAAAATTACCAAATGAACACAAATCAAAGCCGTAACAACCAATTAAATTGGTTATTAACAAAAGAAACATCAAGTAGTAGCCTGAAACCTCAAACAAAAACTAGTTGCAAATCCCAAATTAAGAAAAGTTGCCATGCAGGAACTATGAATATGAATACCAAGCACCACCAAGGTATTGGAGTATGGTCCAATCAATGCTCCCAGTAGTACAAATAGGAGTGGGCATAAACCGCCCAAACCCACTAAACCGGCCCAGTCCAAACCGACCTGCCCCAAAAAATGCGGATATGGCTTTTATATTATTATTGCGCACAGACCTGATTTCCTTTACCGCATGAATCGGGCTGGTTTGTGGAATTGGATTTTGAGAAAACGCATGGACCCAACCCGTCCTGCCCCTAAAAACATTGTCATATAAATTTAACTTTTTCCACCAAGAAACCCTAACTTAATTTCTGATTCTCTTCTTCTCTCCTGCGCATTTGCTTTTGGCAGTGTGTTGTAAGCTTGACAGGTGGATTGTCTTTCTTCTCAAACACTTGTACTGGATCGTGGGATTCTTATTTCTCTACTTTGGGCTACGTTTGTCTAGTCTTGGTTATTGAGTTACAGGTTGGCTTGGATTGCAGTTTCAAACCTTTGTATCAATCTACTATATTGGCTCTTGAGTGGGTATAAGTTCTAAAAAGAAATTTAGGAAAACGGCCATGGACATGGAGAGAGGCTTCACAATGGTGAGCAAGCGAGGACGATTTGTGCATAGGGCGAAGGATGCAGATCAATATGGAAGGCCGCTTTCGAGGTGGTATCGCCAGGTACTGTACCTGCCTTCCTCTTACGTCGGTTAAATACCTGACCCCAACCCGATTCCGCCCAGATCCATTATAGCCAACAGCCAGCAGAAACAATTTTGAAATCTCAAGTATTGAAACTTGGAATTTCAAACTTCGGGGGTTGGAAATCGGAATACCCAAAATTCCGACCCGGTCTGACTCGTGCCCAGCCCCAAGTACAAACACTATGTCGGTGTATGGATACAGAGTTTCAACCAACAAAATTGTCATCTCTCTCTTTCCTTTTTCTACTAAGCTGGTGGGTGTTTTGAGGGTTTTGGGTTTGATGGTTTTGAGGGTTTAGGGGTTGTGCGGGTTTTTGCTTTTGGGATTTTCTTTGCTTCCCCTTTTTTTTTTTTTTCCTTTTTGGTGTCTATTATAGCCGACAGCCAGCAGAAACAATTTTGAAATCTTGGGTATTGAAACTTGGATTTCAAACTTCGGGGGTCGGAAATCAGAATACCCAAAATTCTGACCTGGTCCGACTCGTTCCTAGCCCCAAGTACAAACACTATGTCGATGTATGGATACAGAGTTTCAACCAACAAAATTGTCACCTCTCTCTTTCCTTTTTCTAATAAGCTGTTGGGTGTTTTGAGGGTTTTGGGTTTGAGGGTTTTGAGGGTTTAGGGGGTTTTGTGGGTTTTTGCTTTGGGTTTTTCTTTGCTTCCCTCTTTTTTTTTTTTTTTTTTTTGGGTGTCCGTTATAGCTGACAGCCAGCAGAAACAATTTTGAAATCTTGGGTATTGAAACTTGGATTTCAAACATCGGGGGTCGGAAATCGGAATACCCAAAATTCTGACCTGGTCTGACTCGTTCCCAGCCCCAAGTACAAACACTATGTTGCTATATGGATACAGAGTTTCAACCAACAAAATTGTCATCTCTCACTTTCCTCTTTCTACAAAGCTGTTAGGTGTTTTGAGGGTTTTGGGTTTGAGGGTTTTGTGGGTTTTTCTTTGCTTCCGTTTTTTTCTTTTTGGTGTCCTTTTGTATACTTTCTGTGTACCTAGGGCCACCTTACGCTTTTTAATATATGCTTGATTATCTATCAAAACAAAAAAAAAAATCTTCTACTAAGATATAAAATTTTCTAAGAATAAGCGCACAAAGCAAATATACTACATCCTCTTAGATTACAGCTGAAAAGATCAATAAAATCTAAAAGTTGCAACGTGAACAGACTAAAAGCGTGCAGCCAGTCAAATAATGAGCAAAGAAAAACATTTCTCAACAAGTTCCTGTTCAGCTCCGTGCCTTTAAAAGTATGGTTATTCTTCTCTTGCCTAGTTGTCCACATATGCATTACCCAATCCAGCCCAGGTGAAGACAAAGCTAATGCTATAATTATCTTACCAAGCAAAATGTAATAGGAGATTGTCTACTGTCCCACCACAATCCTTCCAGGTGCAACATTTGTCCACAATAACTTTTCCCTTTTGTTCTTTTTTTTTTTTTTCTTTTTTTTCTTTTTCTTTTTCAATTTAAAAAATCTTGCCTGAATAAGCTGTCCAGCCAAAACATGCTATCTTCATGGTACCTTTGCACACAAGGTATTCTTCTGTTGAATTCAACCATTAAAAACCTTCTACGAGCCTCACAGAATGAACTACCCTCAAAACTTGCTTTCTTAGAAAGCCTCCAACATAAACAATCTTCACCTCCACATGATAGAAGTCTAGAGTACAATAAATCTGAAAAGCATCAACTGACTTTGGCTCCAATCTTGCAAAGGTCTCACGAATCCAATATCCCACCATCAAGTTCCTTCACCATACATCCCCAAATGCGATATGACTGACTCCAAAACTCAATCCTTTGACACCTCGTACACCAAATATCGTACAAGTACCAAACATTCCTACCATCCCTAATTTTAACAAATACATAGAGAGAAAGATTCTCACACATCCTGAATGCTCTTCCACAAATTCAGCCCATGGGTTCACCTCTTCTAAAGTCCACTTAGAGCATGTTTGTGATTGCATTGAGAAATAGAGCTTTTAAAGTTAAAAAAAGAGCTTTTTAGAAAAAAGCTTCATTTTTAAGTTTTTTCCAAAAGTGCTTTTTGGCCCTTTCTAGAGTAAAAAATTCGAACAAGTATTTTTGGAGTTTTTAACCAAACATACCAGTTTTTTGTTTGGCACAGCTTTTTAGGTACCAAAAGTACTTTTTAAGCTTCCTAATGCAATCACAAATAGGCCCTTAATCTGGGATTCTCCATATCTAACCAATAATAAAAACCAGCCTCCAAAAATGATGATGTCCCTCCGCAACAACCATATTGATCTCCCCAGCAACTCTTGGTAATAAAAAAAAAAAAACTACCAGAATCTCTTGTTGGACCCTTTTCCATCTCATTGCTACTTGATTTGATAAACCCAACTCAGTTTCACTGTGTTTTCCATTTTAGCTTTAAAAATGAAACATAGAACTGCAAAACATTTCAAAAAAAAAATAATTGTTACACTTTTTTATGCATCTTGACCTGTTTTCCTGTAAAAATATACAATCCAGCTCTAGTGACTTAGACAATTTCTATTATGATCATACTTAAATACATGTATTACCTATATCACTCAAGCACTATTCCATTGTTTGGAAAAGGATTTCTAGCAGTATCAATATACGACTACTTTAGACATTGCTATACTGGTGTTTCCATACCTTATGATGTCCAAGTCCTGTAACAGTATATATTCTACAAGGGTATAGAGTTGGAGACTCGGAGAAAACATTGACCTTTTGGTTAGTAAAGAAAACAAGGGTAGAACAAAACTTTGCACACTGCATCCTATCAAGGAGGGTAAGTCAGATCTTTTATTCACCTCCAATCAGAAAGAATTCTTTGGTCATCCATTATTTTCAAACTAATAAATCATAATGATGTAAGTCTCTCCTCGGTCCTCACAAGTTGTTTTTGATGATTACTCCCAGAACAAGCTAAGATACGAAAGAGCAAAGGGGTTGTCCTAGTCCAGTTCTCTTTACTTTTTTCACCCTTCCATTTGTTCTTCCTTCACAATGGGTTATACAAGCAAGCATACCTACTTTGCTTTAGGCCTTAGTTAATCATGTAAAAAAAAAACAGACAGCTAGCAAAGTAGAAAGAAAACATCTAATCTACCTAAAATAATCTGAAGAACACAAAACAAAAGATAGCAGACTTTTTTCTGGAAGTACTAAATTATTTACACCTTTCATCCATTGTATACAACACAGAACACAAATCCATCAATTTTTTTCCACAATAAAAGCAACATGTAAATTATAATTCTGAACAACATTAACTACATTCCAGATGCAGTAAATACAATACAACAAGCTTTCAAGAATAATAAAAAAATATATATAAGTTAAGAATAATAATTTTTAAAATAAAAAGATTAAAGTATGGTACATCCTTGACATGCCTATTATTCAAAGAAAAATATATGCAACAGGAAAAAAGCAGTTAGCGTCAAAGCGACTACCAGTGTCAGTTCTATATATTAACAGTAGTATCAAGTAATTCAAATATTTATTTAGATATAAAAGATCAGCTAAATTGGCTACATACTGTTTAGCCCGTTTCGTATCCGTCTCAGAAGCAGAAGGCTTAGCATGAGAGCCATCCCTTCTTTCAGAAGAAGCTTTGGGCTCTTGTGGACTGGTTTCAACTTGATCCTGCTTTTCTCTTACTGTAGATGGAACCACATCAGTTTCTTGTGGTGAACATGATGATCCTGAACTCTGATGAACAGTACTATCCCTGACAGGACGGCTGCTTGGGTTAGTCACAGCATTTAAAGATGATTCCCATGCCCTATTCTTCTGCTTTGCCAGGTTGGTGTCTGCATAGAATGAAGTGTGCTGCACATCTTTGTGCTGATCAAAGTCTTGAGATCCCCAAGAAGACGCAGAAATCAAAGTTTTACATATGTACTCATCCTGAGCTGTGTAATCTAAGTTAGAAACATTTCCTACATCTATATAAGCAAAGGAATCACTCGATGAGCGCCTATGACCTCCTCTGCGTACAGGTGTTTCCGGTTCGTTAAGGAGATCATCAAGCCAAGAAGGTTGCTCCTCTATGAGAAAGCTCTCAGAGGAAGTTCGCTGGTGGTGTGCATTTCCCGCTCTAGGCTTCTGAACAACTTTGGATCCAATTGCAGGATTTGGGACAAAATCGGCATACGGTGGGGAAACACTAGGAAATGGACTTTTAGGAGGAAGCAGAGCATGCTTACCGGAGTACATCCAATTTCTCACGTTTGATGACCCCTTGGAATTTGCCATGGCCTAAGCACAACCAATCCCTATCAAATAATATGTCATTAAATGACAGAAAATAAGGATAAATATAACAGCCGGAAAGTAATATCAGAAAATCATTTGGCAATTAGGATCTTCAGTCCACAAAGAGAATTAGAACAACTAAAAGGCCCAATTCTCTGTTCGGCAGACAAGAAAGCTAGGGAATGCGAACATTATATCCTTAGCTAAACAAATTAATTGAGCCAGGCTCAGTTAAGTTAAGGTTTTGGCTTGCTTTCTCAGTTCCCAAACAATCAAAAATCCAAGATTCAAGATTTTCATGTTTTTTCAACCAGAACATAGATATAAAAATACACAAATCATACAGCTCCGAAGCAGCAAATTAGTGATTCAACCAAACGAAATGTCGCAATGTATGAGATTAGAAAACAAGCAAAAAATAACTGGAGCTGATTTAACGAATTGTAAACAGAAATGGAAACAGATTCGATTTTCGGGAGCAAAAACCGAATGCGTTTTTATTTTTCAACAAACGAAAGCATACCTCTGAAATGAAGAATGGAGATCTCGAAACGAAAAGGCTACAAGGTTTGTGAGAATGAAATCGGAGCAAGCTTTCTCTCTCCTAGGGTTTGTTCTTCGTTTCCCCCCTTTGTAACAAGCTCTTCCCCTCTCTCTCTCTAGTTTCTCTCTCCTCTCGATGAACTGTGAGGGTTGAGTTACAAGCTGGAATAGATAAAACGTAATTTAAAAATTAATATAAAATGTAAAAACAGGAACTATTTGTTATTTCACAGTTTCACCCCCCACTCATCTCTCATTTATCATTCATACCACACTCTACTTTTCTTCCATTTTCAAGTATTTGTTTTGTTTGGTTATAAAAATTAGCATTTTAAAATGTATTTAATAAAAAAAATCTAATTTTTAAAATACATTTAACCATTTAATAAAATTATCATTTGAATTTTAAAATTTTTCCTTTTTTTTAAATGTTTCATATTATTTGCGATTTGAAAATGTAAATATTTTCAATTTTTAAACCGCCATATTTTCACCTACACACTCTTAAATAAGTCATTTTTTGTAATTTTATTTAAAAATGCATGCTTGGCCTAAGATATATATATATATATATATATATATTTTGACATGTCCATATAAGAAGGAGAGGAGAGATTCGAACTAGTGACCTCCGCTTCATGAGGCATGATCCACAGCCAATTGAACTACCCCTTGAGATGCGGAGCAATCACTAATTAGGCTTGGCCTAAGAAATTGCGCCGTCATGATAGACAATGTAATGACTTATCATTTAGAATTACTAGAGATATGATGAGTAAGCTCAGTTACTTATGGCCAAAAAAAAAAAAAATTCATATTTAGCTCTTAAATTTTCATCAAATTTCGATTTAGTCATTGAATTTTAATGTCAAGAACATGGTCCTTAAATTTTGTTCAAATTAAAAATAAGTGTCTCTATCAATTTTACTATCAAAGTTAATGATTATCATAGGCCACATATGTTACATTTAACACGTTCATATAAGTTACCCAATGCAATGCGACATCAACAAGTGCAAGCAAGTCATTTATAAAATTTATAAATAAAATAGGGGAGAAAATAATAATAAATGAGATATATATGGCTAACTATTAATTTTGACAGAGAATACTATTTTAAATTTAGGCAAAATTAAGGACTGATTCTTAAAACTGGAAACCCAATGAGTAAATCGAAGTAAGATAAAAAAATAAAAATTAAAAACTTATAGGTTAAATATGATTTTTCCCTTTCTAAAAGTACAACTTGTTATTTAATGCTTTGAATTAATTAATTTGTATATATTATAATCTTAAAGCTAATTATAAGGGTCAAATCCCTAACCTCCACTCCACCAACACCATTTTAGTCATTTTATGTTATAAAATTTTTTGGTTGTTTGGAAAATGAAAGATTTTGGTTCAACCAACTCCTAACCATTTTTTTTGTTTAAAATATCCAAATCAATATTTTAAGGGAAATGCTAGGTGTCTTTTGGTGTCCTCCCAACTGTGATGTGGCTTTTAAAATTATCATTGAATTTTAGATTATTATTATTGACTTTTAATCTATTAGTGATTTTAAAAGTCACATCACAGTTAAAAAGACTAGAAAAATACATAGCATTTCCCATATTTTTTAAACTCTTTTAAGGTAATTTACTAGCCATCAATGATGGAGTAACTAATAAACTAAATTTTTTATTCCATTGAAACCCAATTCTTGTTTTAGAAAGTTTACCAAATTACAAAAATTAATGGTTTTTATTTGGTGTCAAACATCTCTCCACCAATAAAGTTTATTAGATTTTCTTTATTGCCTTACAATGTTTGTCACTATTCTTTAATTCTTATTCTTTATGGATTGAAGATAAAAGCATATGGGTGGAATATATTTTTCTATTATGAGTTGAGAAAAATGAGTTAAATACACGCAAAGTTTTGCATTATGGAGCAAGTTGTAGATTTATAAACAAATAGAGAGAGAGAGAGAGAGAGCAAATAAAGTGGAAATTGAGACAGCCAAGTCCAAACATGAAGACATAAAGTAAACAAGAAGACAACAAACTCCATACAAATATTCTGAAACATGTCTTGACAGATCAATTCCATAGGATGCTTAAGACATGCTCGAAGCTTCCCCCAACTTAGGGCAGCCAGAGAGATTCCTTATCCTCAAGATAAAAAGTTGGCGATCAACTGATTTGGAACAGCAAAACGAGCTAAAAATCAACTTGCCAGCTCTTGTACTCCCACACTTTTAGGCTCTTATGTCTAGCTGTTTAAGAGTACGACGTAAACCGCCATTTATCTCGAAAGGTTAAATTTATAGAAAATTGTGTATTAAATTACCATTTATTATAAAACTAAGCTCGTAAAAAATTTGTGAATTTAATTATTTTTAATACCTGAAAATCTAGTTGCCGACAACCCATCTTGACCAATTGGATGTCAAAGTGGTTTTCCAACTTTCGATACGAGTAGAGTTTATAAAACAATGACGTTTTGCATCAAGTATATATTCATTGTTCTTTTGAAAATGCTTTGTCTTTGCGCAATTTCATTTGATCTTTGTTACTCTCTCTGACTCTTCTCTAATCTCTTCACCACTGCTGACTCTTCTTTACGGTTCGCTCCTCAGTCCTCACATTAAATAACACTCATGAAAATTACATATTATCTTCCCCTACACACCATAAAGGCATTGTGTACTAATGCTTGCATTTACTCCACATTATGAGTTTGGCATTATAATGGCTTGGCTGTTTTGTGATATAAATGAATGTCTTGTAAAAGATTTGCTCAAGACCCGTTGTGCCCTATTGTGGATGGGACGTGGAGATACACCAAGATTGATGTTCCACCTTGTCGAGTGATAAAAGTTAATTAGGACGTGACGATAAATAAATCAAGGAAGATGATGGGCGTGGGTGCAATTGTTTGACACCATGGGGAAAACGTTTTGGCAACCATGTGATGTGCTCCTTCAAACCTTATATAGTTAATCATGCCGTTGTTGAAGCATATGCAACATGGAAGGCTGTGAAATTTAGCAGACTTGGGTATTCAGAGGGTGATGTAATGGAAATAGTTCATGGGTTGCGGATGAATAGACACTCTTGGAATCGTTACCGGCAATTGATTGATTATGCAAAGATGGTGCTTAAAGGTCTCCAATCATGGTGTGTGAGGCACGCCAAAAGGGAGCAAGCATGGCCGACTATTATCTAGCGAGGATGGCAATCCGACAATCTTTGGAGCAAATATGGGTAGAAGATTATCCTACTTTTATTTATGATATTGTAATTTTTGAGAGTGTTGCATTATTTATGGTTTTAATGAAAGCCTAATTTACCTCAAAATAATAATAATAATAATCATCTACTCATTTTGTGTAATCCTACTCAGAGTACGTTAGAGTCTAATAAGGAGTATATCTCCATATATGCATATCCAAAAGAGTAGCCAAATGGTTCAAAATAGTCAGATTTGACTATTTTGAGTCATTTTTGGTCTCCAACAGAATAGTTAAGTAGCAGATTTTTCATCTAGTATATATGAACATTTCAGCTTATTCACTGTTCACACACTAGAGAATAAACAATGAATGGAAAATCAACCTTTGTTTATTGATATTCCTCTTTCTCTGGTATCCCCTGTAAAAACAAATTAATGGAAGTTGAAATTAATAGTACCTGATCCTCCATTGATCACTTTTTTCTTTTCTTTTTTGAAATGCATGAGAATAACTTCATGATTTCAATGGCAATTGAATACTTGAAATTGATTCAATATTTTTCAATATAATATTTGGCAAGAATAATTTAATGATTTCAATGTCAACGTATACTTAAAAAAAGAATATAACATTTAAATGCAAGGATATAATGTCAATTTAATGATTTTAATTTGGTGTTGGCAAGGGTTTAATAAAAAAAAAATGATAAATAATATTTAAATGCAAGTAGTGAAAGAAATAGATAATCTGTTGGAGAGAATAAATGAAACGTAGTAGTTAAAAAAAATAGCTGTACTTTTTCAGTAGTTATTCTGACTATTATTACTAAAGATGCTAGATTGTCATAGATCTTCTCCGCTTCAAATTATTCTTTTAATAGAACCATAACCCTATTATTTCCTTAATAGAGTTAAGAGTCCTAGAAGTCAAGACCCAATTGGTCTCGCATGTAATCGGTAGTCTCTTGTCCTTCCATTTAAGGAAAAACTATCAATAGACAATGATGAAGTATGGTCGATTATTATTTTTCTTCAATACTGTTTACTGTGCTTTTGGAGGCGAAGATTCCCTTGAAATAGCCATATATCTTTTCCTGTGTTCACATCATCTTCATCTTGAATCTATTCTTTGTCTTCATCTTCGATGAAGAAAAAATCTGAATAGATTTGTGTTCTTCTGAGCCAAAAACAAGCACAAAAAAAGCCTATAAAGTCCAACCCACCTCAGAATTTTTGGTGGACTTATCGGTGTTGACTCGACTGGAAACCACTTATGCAATGACCATAGATCTCATTAACCTGAATTCTAGCAGGAGAAAAAATAAAGAAAGAAAGAAAGAAATTCATAAGCATTTTGGCCAGAATTACCATCCTATGTTCTTTGCAAACTTCTCTCCATTAAATCCAGAAACACCAGTTAGATAAGATATACAAATATAAGCACTTCGACTTCCATTAGAGAACTAGATGAAATAATCATAGAGCTCATAAACTATATGTTCCACAAAATTTCAGAACAAGTCTTGAAGATTTTATAGCAACCGTAATTATATACCAAAACGAAAAGTCAAGAGGAAGTTGCATCAGCCACATCAAGTGCAATGTACCTTTTATGCATCCTTACATGTATCAAAAGCAATTTGATAATGGCCCTTAACTACATTATGTACTTCAAAGACTTCCCATTACTGGGATTCAGTAATAAGATTGTAAATATGGTGATGTTCAAATATCAAAAGCACAGCCAAATAAGATAATGAGGTGGACTTATGAACCAAGCAACTTCTTCCATCTGGCATATCCTAAGACAAGCAGGAAAAGCAACACACAACCTGCTGAAGAGCCTCCAACAAAGAACCCAAATATCCCGTTGATCTTGTACAATGTACAAGGGATGTTCATACCGAATAACCCAGCTATCAAAGTTTCAGCAGCAATAGCAAATGATGCAATGGTCAATGTCAACTGAAGTTGAATAAGTTCATTCCGCTGGTTGTCAAGTTGGATGTTAACATAATCTTCAGTGTCATCAATATACTCCCGAACCTGTAAATCAAATAGGAAATATGAGAGCTCCAGTAAATTTCAAAGAGATGAGTCATGCCTAATTTGCAGTTAAATTGACCAAGAGCATCCCTAATGGCTTAGCCATTTTGCATTTTTAGCTAAAATTGCCAATGAAAGGGCCAAAAAAGAAAGAAAAAAAAAACTCCATCCAATTATGCAAAACAAAATGCAAAATGCATTCATGAACAGTGTCACGCTACATATAGTGCGACACTGTTCATGAATGCATAATTATATTAATAATTTCTCTTCTTTCTCTCGTTTTTAACATTTTTACTCTCTGCTGAAACGCCGATCTCCTCCATAGCCTCTGGAAGCCCCAATTTGTGAGAAGCCCATAATCACTTTTTGCCATATCTTTTCATTCTTCCCACACTACTTCCAAGTGATGGACTGAGCTGAACATGTGGTGGTATATCTGGTACCCTCTAGTTGATTTTGTGCCAAAAGTTTCTCTATACTTTCAGCAATATTGAGCCATAGGCCCACAACAGGTGCAATACATTGATACCAGGATGCTATTTTCTCGATTTCTGTCTAAGTTTTGATGCATAAATTGATCATTTAGGGCCGTTCTAGTTCTGGCCTACCTGTGTTTCACTGGTGGGTTTGGTTTATTTTGTCTTTTTGTGCTCTTCACTGATTGCATTTTGTAGATGAAGAAGAAGGGTGATTTGCGATATGCAATTTCAGTGATGTTGGGTTGGTGATGGTTGCATTTCTATGTGATTTCTCTGTGATGGGTTCTATTCTTGAGATGGGGATATCTGACTACCGTTCTGTCCTTGCACTGTTCTCTCTCCCTCTTCCCTTGCTAGGCTAGACTAGAGGCCGATTAGGTGATTGGATGATAGGGTGATTTTCGGTGATGGTACAGAGCAGTGTGGTGTTTAAGCTACTGACAGATGAGTGTTCCATTTGGTGTTTTTGGTGAAGATGGGTTTTTAACCAAAATGAATAAATAAAATTTAAAAAGATTATTTTAATAAAATAGAGAATAAATTTAGATAAGTTGTTGGATGCAGGTCTTGAAAAGTAGCTGGCTAAGGTAGAAAAAGTAGGTTTTAGATTGAAATTTAGATAAAAACCACTGTGAATGCTCTAATAAACTGTCAATAAGGTTTCCATGCATCCCGTTTTATACTGACTTGGTGTAGCTGCCCACTAGAGAATCATTTTGTACAACTTTCTAAATAATGCAACATCCTCGGCTGAAAACCCCTAGTATTTAAACAGTTTGAGACCACTACTATGCCATCAAAATAAATATAATTACCTTTTCTTTAGGCCTAAAAGTTTATTTTTGGTCACAAAAGTACCATTAAAACATGCCCCTTTTGACCAATCACATGCTACTTTCTTTCCCCAAATAAGAATGATATGAAAAGTCATTTGACCATCTTAAAAACAATACTTAAAGATGAAGCAAAATGAGCATTGTTTTTTAATGTCAAGTTGGGGGGCAAGTCATTAGCAATCATTTGGAGATAAATTGGTCCATTAACAGGTAGGTATCTAATGGGATAACTAATATTTGAGCAAGTCATTCTTCTTCAATTTGAATTGTTTCCAAATTAGATTTTTGGATGGCCTCTATGATGCAGTTAACTCCAAATTGAAACCCAAATTGAAACCACACAAGCTCTGAAACCATCCAAATATCCAAACAAATTTGATATGACAATACATAACAGGTGAGCTATGCATATAGTACTAAATTTTTCCATCGGGCACTACATCAAATTGAACATATTTGTGTGACAAAGCATGTCTATACTATTGCTTAATAATATGATGATTTAACCAGCAAATGGTGCTAATGAAACATTTGCAAAGACTTAAATCTAGAGTACCAAGTTTAAAAGAATAATACTCACAGACAATATCTTGTTACGAGTTCCATCTAGCTGCATAAAATAAGCTTCAAGCAACATCTCCAGATCCTCTACATCATTATCACCCTGAAAGTTGCTAGTCACCAAACTTCCGCTCCTGGCAGAACTAAGTCGACGAAGATGGGGAGAAGTGGTAACTATGCTATTTGAAGCAGCAGCTCCCAGTAAAGCCTCAGACTGTTGATTCTGGATCCACTTCCTTGTCAGGTATAAATGTGCCATATCTTCATTGTCATCTAATAGGTGTTCAATTTCATCCCTTACCTGACAAATTCCACATTACCTAAGGTAAATATTTATTGTGGTTTCCAATAAATAAAACGAGGAAACTTGTATAATATGGCATCTCTCTCTCTCTCTCTCACACACACACACACACACACACAGAAACACACACTAATAATCTATAAGAAGAGGAGAATTATAACTAAAAACACACAAAATACACAGGCCTAAGCAAGAAAGAAAGAAAAACCATTTACCCAATAAACATATTCCTAAGAAAATACTTATTAAAAAAGGGGGAAAAAAAAAATCCTATCCTAAAAAACTTTCTAGAGCTTAAAGAGTGAAAGAGTCAACCAAAAGAAGTATGCCTTGAATCCCATCAAATGCCACTGAGCAGCTGTGCGTAATGAATGCATATTAGTGTAAGGGGGAACAAAACAGGTGCCTCAAGTCCAAGAAATAAAGGAGCAAGAAGAGCAGTTTTAGTGATCATGATTAGCAATTCACTTTAAAAGAGTATAAATGATAACGAAGTTCAACTAAGTCTGACAGCTTGAAGCCTCTAGGTCATTCCACTCCAAATCCATAAAAACCTAATCCAGCATGCATCATCAAACACAAAATCTAAATGCCAGAATGAGGTCCAATCATTTTCATGCAAGAGCAATATGCTATAAAACAGGGGTCATTAGTTATTTTATTTGTGTTCATACGAATGGTTAGACAAAAGTTAATTAAGAGCTATATACCACCATTTTATCCCACAATGATGATGTGGCAGTTTCAACCCTTGGATTTTTTTCATGTTTTATTTTTACAAAGAGTGATCCAGTAGTTGGTTGGAACTGTCACGTCAGCATTGTGGAATAATTGTGAGATTAAAATGTAATTTCTAACATCTTTTTTTATGACGAGGAACCCCTCTAAAGCAGGACCACTTCGTATACCCACCCCTAACAATGTAATTTCTAGCATTAGTCTTGATTGATAGAAGGATTTAAGGGTTTTTCTCTTACAATAGAGGTTATGGCAGCATTTCAAGAGAATCTTGACTATTTATTATCAAGTTTGCTTATGCTTACAAGTTCACAAGAACTATAGGGTTTAGTTATTGCTTAAGTCAGTACCCAAGAAACAGCACTCTAGGTTTGAGATCAAAGTATGATTCCACTTATCAGACTCCCTAATGGCATCAGTAAGGAAATCAAGGGGCAGAAGAAATCCCAATTCTCTTCTCCTCAATATTCATCTTTATCATCAGGTGACAATACATGCTACACACCCAAAAGAGCAGTGAAGTAAAAAGGTAAGAGAAACAACAGAAGAATGAAGGAACATTCATCAAGCATACCTTTTGCACACGTGCAAGCAGACGGGTAAGATTACTTTTCAGAGTCCTCACATGTTCAAGATTCTTGGTGCTAACATTCCTGGCGAGTTCATCCAACACAGGGTAAGCAGTTCTCTCGAGGTCTGCCACACTGGAATCCAAATATGTACATACAACCTCTAATGCAATCTCGAGGACCTGAAACTCGAAAGGAAGGTCATACTGCAAACCTTCTGTGGCTTCTGGAACAGGTAGCCATTGCCTCCCTGTTGAAACATGTGTTTCGTTATCTTGTTCATCCATGTGGCCGGCTCCCTGGAATGGGCTTTTATGAGGAAGTTGTTGCCTTAGCTGATCCACAAAAGGAAGAACCTCTTGGCGGAGAGGTTCAAGCAACAGCACTTCTTCAGCTGTAACTATAGCCTTTATAAACTCTAAATTGACAACCATGGCTTTCTCCCTGGCTGCAAATAAGTAGAGAAGAATTTAGTTTATTTTTTCATCAGAATCAACCACTAAAAAGGTCAGCAGCAACCAGAAAAACCGCAACTGCTCCAATATAATTTTGATGTAAATAACATAAGGGCTTGTCAGTTTAGTAGCACAATTTTTCGTTAAAAAATCTAAAAAGCAAAGAAGTTGCAAGATTGCATCAGACATTCATATTGAGCAAGAAGATAGATGCTGATGTTAAGAAATTAATTAAAATTTGTTCTAGCATTCATCCTGGTAACACAACTGGTTGCATCATGGAAGGATATGTACATAACCAAAGCATTCCTACACAGTATTGCCCCTCCACATAAGGAAACTTGTCTGCAAACTTGCACCAAGTTGTGGGTTAAAAAATGGCAAGCAGACCCCTGAAAATATCCCTCAAACAACATAGAAAACTTCATCCAACATTCCAGTGCATCTACCATGACCAACCAAATCAAATTACAAAAGATTCAATAAAGGAAAAAAGAAAAAGAACTCGAATAGATAATAACCCACACGCACTGCCAAAAAATCTAAATATTTGTTTGAAATTATCACAAGCCTCTCCATTGGCACTCAAAACGCTAATCAACAATACCAAAAGACAAAGTCCCATAAATCCTTGTACACACAAAGCTGCACTCTCAAATTTTATAAAAGATGCGAATTTAAAAAAGGTTAAATCTTAAACCACTATTCTTCCATTTGTTTGATGTTACCACGAGTAATCCATTTCTAGCTAGAATTATTTCAAGCCCACGAATTAACATAACACGTTAATAATAAACAAACAAATAAAAAGATAGATAAATAATAAGAAATAAATAAATATAATCAGATTGGTAAAATTCTTACCAAGTATACTGGAGGAGTGAGAGAAGACAGGGCCAAGAATCCTCAAATCCCTAGCAGGAATAGCTGCGCGCCGAACGATGGCGCTCTTGTCGCACTCCACCAGCTCCGACCGCCCCGACCGGTCGAACCTCATCCATAGCTTCGCCCCCCCAGTCTTCTTCTTCCCCTTCCCCACACCCCCTCCTCCTCCTCCAACTATGATGCTGTTGCTGTTGTTCGGAGGCGAACTGGATCCTCCGATCGGCAGCATTGGCGCAGGTGGCGGAGACCTAGCCGGCCTCCTCAAGCGAGGCCACCCGATGGTCCGGGAAGAAGACCCGGGCTTTTTGCCCATAATTTGGTAAGACTATTTCTCTTTCTCTTTGTCTCTCTCCCTGCGTGATATGTATGAACTTTGCGAAGTGGGTTTTTGGCGATTTAGGAAGCCATGGATATGGCCGGGCTCGCCTGAGAGTCAGCCTTTGTTTCGTCTTCTACTTCGCCGTCTTCTTCTTCTGCCATAAACGCCTGCCCCGCTTGATGATTTCACCCCTTTCTGCTTTCGTGGTTCTTTTTTAAAAAAGGTATAGAATAAAGGAGGTCGCAACTGCCCTCTTATTTGATTGGTAATGCAACGTACTACCTTTTCTTTTTCTTTTTTTTGAAAAATAATTAAAAAAAAAAAAAACTCATCAAACTATAGCCGTGATATTGCCTTACAATATTCCAAATATATTAAGGTAGATGATCAAAGTACCACTATGTGCTAAAAAGGTCACTCCGTTAGTCAATGCCATCAATTTCGATGGAGATGGAAAACTGATCACGTGCCGAGCAGATGAGAAGTTATGACATAAACTTCCTAAAATGCCCATTTTTCTTAAAAATAAAACTAATATTAAAAAACAAAAACAAAAAAAAACACAAAGAAGTGGCTTACTGTCACCACAAGGCTATGGAGAGTAGCTCACAGGCTGTGGCGGTGGCTCACGGCCTTTGGCTTAAATTCTATAAATAAAAAAATAAAATATTAGTTTTTAAAATTAATGTTTTATTTAAAAAAATAATAATAAAAAATGGTATTTTAGGAAGAATGGCAAAAAAATGGTCACGTGATTGATTTTCCATCCAAATTGATGGGGCTGACTAACAGCCCATTCGCATAGGTGTATATATAAGTCCACCGTCTCAATAAGTATAAAAAGTAATTGAATTTCATAATAAGCCAACTTTTCATTTGATTTCCCTGTCATGATTGTACAACAACAACTACCTTAATTAAGTCCAACATTTCAATTAAAAAATTTTGTAACTGATGAAGTAAACATTGTAGACATAAAAACCCTTAAAACATATTATTTAGCTGTGGATATATGTGCATGATTCAATTTTCCGTTTTGAAACATACACATATAGACCTATTTAAGTCATACATATATGTACATCTATAACTCAGCTACACATATATATACAAGACTGAGAATGGACGTCTTAGGAATTCCTTAAAAACATGTTGTTTAAATTGAATTGGAACGGAGTTCTTGGCAACACATTTTTATTCCCAGTTCGAACTAAACTTGGAATGGGGCTCTTTAGAACACTCCTGTTCGAACCAAAAACTAGAAAAATAATGTTTTACTAAAAAAAGTCAAAGTGTTCCTTTGTTTACTAATTCTAATTGTTTTATTCACTTAATTTAATTATAATAAATTTCTTAATTACCTTCTTTGGTGTTACAAAAAATGCAAAATGCATTTTGTTTACATAATAGGGTGGATGAGGTTTTTAGTGATTTAGTTAGCCATTTTAGTTAAAAGGAGAAAATGGCTAAGCCATTGAGAGTGCTTTGATTAAAAACTAAACATACAAGATCTTCAATTGGTTGCTTGAAAAGGAACTCATGAAGACAAGAGAATTAGGCCACTAGGAGGAAAGTTAATCCAACATGGAAGCCAAACCCTTGAGTCTCATGAATCATGATTCCATCTCTAACCATGAATCATGTTATTTTCCAAGAACATGAACGAGAAGATCAAAATGTTTTGACAATAATACTTAATTAATCTATAAAATAGCCAATGAATTAGTCTAATATGTACATTGATCATTCCAAATTTACTAGATGATTAACATCTTGAGAGCATGCTATTTTAAGTAATTAATATACTAACCTAAAAAACATAGAAACACACACCTAAAAAACCTTTCATGGAGCTCAAGTCCCCAAGAGAGAAAACCTTCACAAACAAGTTTATGTGTCGTTCTTCCCTTCTCTCCCACATTATGTATCCTCCACCAATCTTCTTGGCCTGGTTTATCCACTTCTTTGTGAGGTATTCCATCGCCCCAGGTGATCTTTATCGGAGAGGAGGGATTGTTCATTTTCCTTCCCTCGTCCCTTCCCTTCTGTCCTAGTTTTTCTTTGTGCTTTCTCCCTGCTTCTTTCTTCTTCTTAGTTTTTCAATTTCAGTTTTGCTGCTCTTCTTCCCAAAATCTATGTGTCTACTCCTCCACTTGCAGCCTTTGCTCAGTTTCCCCGGTGGTTTGCTATCTCTTCAGATTTGGGTTTAGAGCTTGGATTTTACAAGCCATATATATACTCCTATGTTTTCCCTCACCGCATACGTGTCACACCACTATAACCTTCAACCTCTTCACTCTCCTACACCTCCCCACGCCTCCATTCAACCCTCACGAGTTGGCAAGTCGCCCCTCACACGCCTATGCATGGTCATCACTCGCTCGTGGATGGCCTCCACACTAGCTCCTTCACCCAGTGACTCCTCTTGGGCAACGCGGTTGGTTTTTGGTCTTTTGTCTTAAGAGTTTCTTTTGTTTTTTCTGGTTTCTTAGATCAAGATTTGTACTTCAACTTAACCCGATCTAGTTGGGCTTCAAACTCATTGTCCTATAAGGAGATCTCACTACCGTTATGTTTTTTTTATCTTCTTAGTCTCTTCAATTTCCATGGAAGTTTGTCAAGAGCTGAGTTACATAAGGTTTTCTTACAACATATAATTTTATCCACCATATTGGCGTGCGGCCTTCACTGGTTGTATTCGCACTTACCTTCCACCTTCCTGGTTTCTCTTTGGTGCAGCGAGGTATTAGTTATCTATCTAATTTTGGTTTTTTGGTTGTTTTGCTTGTATTTTTTTTCTCCTTTTTTTTTTTTTGTTTTTGTTTTATTTTTTGGAAGAAAAAAATGCACTTTACCCCCCTAAAGTTTGATCTATTTTTCAATTTGAACCCTAATATTTAAATTTTGCATTGTACCTTCCTAAAATTTCAAAAATTTTCAATTCGAACCATCTATTGTCATTGCTGTCTAAGAAGACAGAAAGTCGAAGTGCGTCTCATGTGATATTTTTAGTCTTTTTCTCCCCTGTTTGCCCCCAACCCATTGTGTGGATTTCTAATTTTGTAGCTTGTTAGGTTTCAGGGTCATACGAAGAGAGCTCCTGAGAACCTCTTTGTCCAGTCTCCAATATAATTTGGGAATTCTTCGTGAATCCCAGCACATGCCAATTTGCTTCAGCTATTTCAATGGTGAACTGTTTCACCCAAGAAGGCAGAAGAGGCGCACTGCAGATTTTCGAAGAGCCTGTGTTAAGAGAGTAAACCTCAACTAGTTCCTTGAGAAGAAGTTCGTCTTCTTCTTCTAGAAACCTTGTATCACTAGTTTCTTCTCCTTCTAGAATCCTTCGCTTAAGAATTGAAATTCTCACCACCTTGTAATCGTTGGTCCGCAAATCAAATCCAAAGGTTTCGTCATGCATCATCAATGTGATGAAACGTTCTGGAAGATTCACAATTTTTCTAATAGACGGATTCCAAAGAAAAATGTTTTCACTTCCTTCTGAAAAGCATATCAAACCGTTGTCAGAACCAATAAATTTGTGATAAGAACCGTTTTTCATCAGATAACGACCACTTTTCATTCGATACTCATTGTCTTAGAACAATCTATAGTGATCTTTATAGCGTGCTCCATAGGATTTAGAGGTGTGGTACTTGAATATTAGAGTGTTGCTCTTATTGTTTTGAATTGATTGACGCCGATGGAAATCGATGAAGGGAAGGCTTGTGATAAGAGAGTTCCAGGATTTGCAAACCCCTCTGAATCGAATTAGGGATTTGACGAGTAGTCTCTAGGCAATGTGGAAGGCTTGTGATGAAAGAGTTCCAGGATTTGCAAACCCCCCTGAATCGGATTAGGGATTTGACAAGTAGTCTCTGGGCAGTGTGGACATTTCACACAGTGGGTTGGGGTCAAACAGGGTGTGACATCCTATAAATTTTATAGATTAAAATAAAATTATAAAGCATTTTGTTTTATATATATATATATATATATATGAGGACTCTGTGTCTTACCTTCATCAACGTGTCTTACCTTCATCAATGTGTCTCTTACTTTTACTTTGGAATTGCCATGTGGTTTCATGCATTAGGAAAAAGCCTCCACGTAATGGGCGCAAATGTACCCTTGCATGACTGTTTCCCTTAGCCTTTAAACACTTGTCCTTTAACTCAGATTTTTTGTATTATTTTATACCCCTCTCAACACTATATATACCCAAAAGCCTTCTCTTCCCCTCACAACCTCAGTAGTGAAAATAGGAGTTTATTCAGTTCCTTGCAACCCCCCCATTCTAGCACAGTAGCGGTAAGTCCCCTTCTCTATTATTATTTTATTTTTATTTTATTTTCTTAAAAGAGATTTAAGATAAGTTAGTATTTGCTTATTATGGGTATTTTAGGATTCTTGTTTGGGTGGTTATCTAAGGAGTTTGACTCTTATTATTGGAATGTTAGTTCTATAGGTTTATAAAGATTATATATATTTTGTTTAGACAGATTTTTTTCACATAAGTATATTGTTTTTGTGATTAACTATTATACATCCATAATAATGGTAATAGCAATAATAAAATTTTTATTTGTGTAAATCTCTTGGATAATGTTTAGCGCCTCACACGTGTGTATATATATAGTCATATTGTCTTGTGTGTATATATATATAAATATATATGTAGCATTTTTATAAATATATATATACACGTGTATAGCATATTGGGAGGAAAATTGGATATCATGAGAATTATTTGTATATATATGCACACCTGTGCAATTACACATGGGGGACCACACACACACACACACACACACACACACATATATATATATATAACTTTAAATACTCTTCTAAATTCATCTTTACAATTTATTTAGGTGAAAGGACGACTTGACCCAACCCAGCGTCAAATCCAAGTAAGGGGACACAACACCAAAAACCCTAACAAATTTTATTATAAATCTTTTGAAATAAAATGTTGGGGATTTTATAAAGGATTCACTTACATGATTTTAAATTACACTTCCTTTCATATTTTAATGCCAAGTTTTATTCAATCATATGTCATTGTTTAGGAATTTTACATGTTACAGTTACCATATTTCATGATTTATACATGACTGCAATTATGAATGAAAAGAGCTCTCAAAGTCCATGGCATAACATACAGTTACAGATGAGTTTACAGATCATATGAAATGTTATATGTGCGTTTATGGTTTTAAATGTTTAACCGAGACACGATTATAGTGACGATCTGTACCGCATAGGGTAGCATGGCAAGCACACCAAAGGATGGTAATGAAAAGGTGTGTGCTACCGGCCAGGTGGCCTTCTAAGTAGATCACAAGGTCCAAGAGCTACGTACGAAAAACATTCCACTAGTGAAAGTTTTGTGGAGGAGTCATGAAATCGAAGAAGCGTCGTGGGAATTAGAAGATGAGATACGCAGGAAATACCCTTTTCTGTTTGCTGAGAACTAGTAGAATATAAGTTATACGCTAGCGGATAGATTTATTTATGTATTTGATCACTATTGTTATATGGTGCTTTTATATAGACTAAACAAATTCCGAGAACGGAATTTTTATAAAGGGGGGAGAATGTGACATCCTATAAATTTTATAGATTAAAATAAAATTATAAAGCATTTTGTTTTATATATATATATATGAGGACTCTTTTAGTTAGGAGAGTATTAGTAGAATTATTAGTCTATTAAATACTTGGGAGCCATGTGTCTTACCTTCATCAATGTGTCTCTTACTTTTATTTTGGAATTGCTATGTGGTTTCATGCATTAGGAAAAAGCCTCCACGTAATGGGGCAAATGTACTCTTGCATGACTATTTCCCTTAGCCTTTAAACAATTGTCCCTTAACTTAGATTTTTTGTATTATTTTATATCCCTCTCAACACTATATATACCCAAACACCTTCTCTTCCCCTCACAACCTC
>NC_081541.1:26854605-26858132 GCF_901000735.1 Corylus avellana | reverse complement strand
ATTTAAGTCATACATATATGTACATCTATAACTCAGCTACACATATATATACAAGACTGAGAATGGACGTCTTAGGAATTCCTTAAAAACATGTTGTTTAAATTGAATTGGAACGGAGTTCTTGGCAACACATTTTTATTCCCAGTTCGAACTAAACTTGGAATGGGGCTCTTTAGAACACTCCTGTTCGAACCAAAAACTAGAAAAATAATGTTTTACTAAAAAAAGTCAAAGTGTTCCTTTGTTTACTAATTCTAATTGTTTTATTCACTTAATTTAATTATAATAAATTTCTTAATTACCTTCTTTGGTGTTACAAAAAATGCAAAATGCATTTTGTTTACATAATAGGGTGGATGAGGTTTTTAGTGATTTAGTTAGCCATTTTAGTTAAAAGGAGAAAATGGCTAAGCCATTGAGAGTGCTTTGATTAAAAACTAAACATACAAGATCTTCAATTGGTTGCTTGAAAAGGAACTCATGAAGACAAGAGAATTAGGCCACTAGGAGGAAAGTTAATCCAACATGGAAGCCAAACCCTTGAGTCTCATGAATCATGATTCCATCTCTAACCATGAATCATGTTATTTTCCAAGAACATGAACGAGAAGATCAAAATGTTTTGACAATAATACTTAATTAATCTATAAAAATAGCCAATGAATTAGTCTAATATGTACATTGATCATTCCAAATTTACTAGATGAGTAACAACTTGAGAGCATGCTATTTTAAGTAATTAATATACTAACCTAAAAAACATAGAAACACACACCTAAAAAAACCTTTCATGGAGCTCAAGTCCCCAAGAGAGAAAACCTTCACAAACAAGTTTATGTGTCGTTCTTCCCTTCTCTTCCACATCATGTATCCTCCACCAATCTTCTTGGACTGGTTTATCCACTTCTTTGTGAGGTATTCCATCGCCCCAGGTGATCTTTATAGGAGAGGAGGGATGGTTCATTTTCCTTCCCTCATCCCTTCCCTTCTGTCCTAGTTTTTCTTTTTGCTTTCTCCCTGCTTCTTTCTCCTTCTTAGTTTTTCAATTTCAGTTTTGCTGCTCTTCTTCCCAAAATCTATGTGTCTACTCCTCCACTTCCAACCTCTGCTCAGTTTCCCCGGTGGTTTGCTATCTCTTCAGATTTTGAGTTTACAGCTTGGATTTTACAAGCCATATATATACTCCTATGTTTTCCCTCACCGCATACGTGTCACATCACTATAATCTTCAACCTCTTCACTCTCCTACACTTCCCCACGCCTCCATTCAACCCTCACGAGTTGGCAAGTCGCCCCTCACACGCCTATGCATGGTCATCACTCGCCCGTGGATGGCCTCCACACTAGCTCCTCCTCCCAATGACTCATCTTGGGCAACGCGGTTGGTTTTTGGTCTTTTGTCTTAAGAGTTTCTTTTGTTTTTTCTGGTTTCTTAGATCAAGATTTGTGCTTCAACTTAACCCGATCTAATTAGGCTTCAAACTCATTGTCCTATAAGGAGATCTCACTACCGTTATGTTTTTTTCTTCTTCTTAGTCTCTTCAATTTCCATGGAAGTTTCTCAAGAGCTGAGTTACATAGGGTTTTCTTACAACAGATAATTTTATCCACCATATTGGCGTGCGGCCTTCACTGGTTGTATTCCCACTTAACTTCCACCTTCCTGGTTTTTCTTTGGTGCAGCGAGGTATTAGTTATCTATCTAATTTTGGTTTTTTGGTTGTTTTGCTTGTATTATTTTTCTCCTTTTATTTATTTATTTATTTTGGAAAAAAATGCACTTTACCCCCCTAAAGTTTGATCTCTTTTTCAATTTGAACCCTAATATTTAAATTTTGCATTGTACCTTCCTAAAATTTCAAAAATTTTCAATTCGAACCATCTGTTGTCATTGCCGTCTAAGAAGACAGAAAGTCCAAGTGCGTCTCATGTGATATTTTTAGTCTTTTTCTCCCCTGTTTGCCTCCAACCCATTGTGTGGATTTCTAATTTTGTAGCTTGTTAGGTTTCAGGGCCATACGAAGAGAGCTCCTAAGAACCTCTTTGTCAGTCTCCAATATATGGGAATTCTTCGTGAATCCCAGCACATGCCAATTTGCTTCAACTATTTCAATGGTGAACTATTTCACCCAAGAAGGCAGAGGAGGCGCACTGCAGATTTTCGAAGAGCCTGTGTTAAGAGAGTAAACCTCAACTAGTTCCTTGAGAAGAAGTTCGTCTTCTTCTTCTTCTTCTTCTTCTAGAAACCTTCTATCACTAGTTTCTTCTCCTTCTGGAATCCTTCGCTTAAGAATTGAAATTCTCACCACCTTGTAATCGTTGGTCCGCAAATCAAATCCAAAGGTTTCGTCATGCATCATCAATGTGATGAAACGTTCTAGAAGATTCACAATTTTTCTAATAGACGGATTCTAAAGAAAAATGTTTTCACTTCCTTCTGAAAAGCATATCAAACCGTTGTCAGAACCAATAAATTTGTGATAAGAACCGTTTTTCATTAGATAACGACCACTTTTCATTCGATACTCATTGTCTTAGAACAATCTATAGTGATCTTTATAGCGTGCTCCATAGGGTTTAGAGGTGTAGTACTTGAATATTAGAGTGTTGCTCTTATTTTTTTGAATTGATTGACACCGATGGAAATCGATGAAGGGAAGCCTTGTGATAAGAGAGTTCCAGGATTTGCAAACCCCTCTGAATCGGATTAGGGATTTGACGGGTAGTCTCTAGGCAATGTGGAAGGCTTGTGATGAGAGAGTTTCAGGATTTGCAAACCCCCCTGAATCGGATTAGGGATTTGACGAGTAGTCTCTGGGTAGTGTGGACATTCCACACAATGGGTTGGGGTCAAACAGGGTGTGACATCCTATAAATTTTATAGATTAAAATAAAATTATAAAGCATTTTGTTTTATATATATATATATATGAGGACTCCGTGTCTTATCTTCATCCATGTGTCTCTTACTTTTATTTTGGAATTGCCATGTGGTTTCATGCATTAGGAAAAAGCCTCCACGTAATGGGCGCAAATGTACCCTTGCATGACTGTTTCCCTTAGTCTTTAAACACTTGTCATTTAACTTAGATTTTTTGTATTATTTTATACCCCTCTCAACACTATATATACCCAAAAGCCTTTTCTTCCCCTCACAACCTTAGTAGTGAAAATAGGAGTTTATTCAGTTCCTTGCAACCCCCCACTTCCATTCTAGCATAGTAGCTGTAAGTCCCTCTATTATTATTTTATTTTTATTTTATTTTCTTGAAAAAGATTTAGGATAAGTTAGTATTTGCTTATTATAGGTATTTTAGGATTTTTGTTTGGGTGGTTATCTAAGGAGTTTGACTCTTATTATTGGAATGTTAGTTCTATAGGTTTATAGAGATTATATATATTTTGTTTAGACAGATTTTTTTTCACATAAGTATATTGTTTTTGTGATTAACTATTATACATCCATAATAATGGTAATAGCAATAATAAAATTTTTATTTGTGTAAATCTCTTGGATAATGTTTAGC
>NC_081541.1:26853338-26854505 GCF_901000735.1 Corylus avellana | reverse complement strand
ACACCCCCAACCCCCCCCCCCCCAACCCAATTCTAGTACAGTAGCGGTAAGTCCCCTTCTCTATTATTATTTTATTTTTATTTTATTTTCTTGAAAAAGATTTATGATAGGTTAGTATTCGCTTATTATGGGTATTTTAGGATTCTTATTTAGGTGGTTATCTAAGGAGTTTGACTCTTATTATTGGAATGTTAGTTCTATAGGTTTATAGAGATTATATATATTTTGTTTAGACAGATTTTTTTCACATAAGTATATTGTTTTTGTGATTAACTATTATACATCCATAATAATGGTAATAGCAATAATAAATTTTTATTTGTGTAAATCTCTTGGATAAATGTTTAGCGCCTCACACGTGTATATATATATACTCATGTTGTTTTGTGTATATATATATATACATGTGTATAGCATATTGGGAGGGAAATTGGATATCATGAGAATTATATGTATATATACACATACCTGTGCAATTACACATGGGGGACTGTACACCCACCCACCCACACACACACACACACACACACATATATATATATATATATATTTTATTTAAAACTTTAAATACTTTTCTAAGTTCATCTTTACAATTTATTTAAGTGAAATGACGACTCGATCCAACCCAGCGTCAAATCCAAGTAAGGGGACACAACACCAAAAACCCCAATAAATTTTATTATAAATCTTTGAAATAAAATGTTGGGGATTTTATAAAGGATTCACTTACATGATTTTCAATTACACTTCCTTTCATATTTGAATGCCAAGTTTTATTCAATCATATGTCATTGTTTAGGAATTTTACATGTTACAGTTACCATATTTCATGATTTATGCATGACTGCAATTATGAATGAAAAAAGTTCTCAAAGTTCATGACATAGCATACAGTTACAGATGAGCTTACAGATCATATGAAATGTTATATGTGCATTCATGGCATAACATATAGTTACAGATGAGCTTACAGATCATATGAAATGTTATATGTGCATTCATGGCATAGCATACAGTTATAGATGAACATACAGATCATATGAAATGTTATATGTGCATTCATGGTTTTAAATGTTTAACCCGAAACACGATTATAGTGATGATCGGTACCGCATAGAGTAGCATGACAAGCACACCAAAGGATGGTTACGAACAGGTGTGCGCTAC
>NC_081541.1:26807295-26853238 GCF_901000735.1 Corylus avellana | reverse complement strand
ACTTTTGTTTTTTTTTTTTTTTTTGTAGACTGCACAATTTTTGTTATGTATATATAGGAGAACACTTGACGCATGGGGAGGCTATAACCTCCCTATAGTGGTCGCTTTTGATTATGATTCCTGACAGGGCTTGAAATGTTTGTTTTAGATTCCCAGTTCATGTGTAAACGAGATTTTGTAAATGTTCATAGTAAAACACTAATTCTATATGACTTTTGACTTCCTATTTTTTTCTTGGCTTAATGTTAATGTAATGATTTCTGATAATTGTTCCTTAATTGTTGTGATTTTCTTTTAAGTTCGCGTTTCCCTTATTCACCTTAATCGAGGGCGTGACACAAGAGAGAAAAAAATTAAAAATATCACATGAGACGCACGTGGTAGACTTTCCGTCTTCTTAGACGAAAATGACTAACGGATGGTTCGAACTGAAATTTTTTGAAACTTCAGGGGGGTACATTGCAAATATGGGTGTCAATCCGGTCCTGATTCCTGGTTGTTAGCCAAAACCGGGAACCACAATCGAGGTACCCCTGTTATTAATTTTGGAAAATCGGAATCGGGTAACCAGTTATATAATAACCGGCCGATTTCGATTGGTACCCGGTTTTAAAAAAATTTTGTATTTTGGGCTTATCCGAACCCTAATTTTTGGACTCAACCCAAAGTCTCACAAATTCTCACAATTTCTAACTTTTAATCCTACAAGCATAACCAAATTTACAAGAAACAAGAAAAGGGTAAGGATTTTACCTATGGCCAGAATCTAAAAATTTTGTATTTTGGGCTTCTTCGAACCCTAATTTTTGGACTCAACCCAAAGTCTTACAACTCTTCACAATTTCTAGCTTCTAATCCTACAAGTATAACAAAATTTACAAGAAACAAGAAAAGGGTAAGATTTTACCTATGGCCAAGGAACAGAAGAGAAGAAAGTGAGAGGGAGAAGAGAAAGAAAGGAGGGGGCTGTGCGTGAGGGACACTAAAAGAGGCGGAAGTGAAAAAAGTGAAGTCGTGAACCCTAAACTGCTAAACCTAAAGTAAAACCAAAAGCAAAAATAATATATATATACCGGTTACCCGGTTACCGATTTTTTCCAACCGGTTTCCCGGTTCTAGTCCTAATTTTTTGGTATTTTTTGATGTCCTTAATTGCAAATTTTTAAACATTGGGGTTCAAATTAAAAAAGATGCCAAACTTCTGGGGGTAACATTCATTTTTCCTTTTTTTATTTTTTTTATTTTTAATTTTTGTATAGTTTTTTTATGATGTACTTGCAATAAAATAAAAATACCTAGAAAACACACAACAACAATAATAGCAGTTAGTTTTTTTTTTTGTTAACATGAATAATAGCAGTTAGTTAATTAAAGAATAATCGACATAGATACAAGTGCAATGGACAGTGGTCATGCTAAAAATCACAACACTAAGCGAGAAAATATGACAAACCTACTACTATTATTATTATTATTATTATTATTTTGAGAAAATTATTATTATTATTATTATTATTATTTTAAAGTCAAAATTGTAATTATTTGAAATAATGATGTTATGGATATTTTGAGACTCATTACAATTCAGTTATAAACTGGCATGGTCATTTATGATGTTGTCAAAACCGCTAATATTTGACTATTAACACTGACATTACTCGTAAGGGGGAAAATGTTCACAAATAATATAATTTTTTTTTTTTTAAGGGACAAATAATATAAAATGGTATACAATACATTCCTATTTCACATTATCCTATTGGACTGATGTGACAGTGTACATTAACCTCTAGATTAGCTTTTGTTAAAAAAAAACAAAAAACAAAAAACAAAAAAATTCAAAGGCTGATGCCTAATGAAATGGGAGTGAGAGAAGGGTATAATATGTAGCATTACTAACAATAACATTTTATAAAGTAATGCCACATAGTATACCCCCTGTCCCACCCTCATTCCATTAAACGTAAATGCATAAATGTGATGTATCAAAAAATTTGCAGTTCGATTGTGACAGTGCCTATCAACCCTTTGGTCAATAATTGTTTGAAAAACAAAAAAAAAAATTAATCAAAGAGCTGATGAACACTGCAACATCAGGCCAATGAGATGGAATGAATGAATGTGTAGTATGTTTATAACTCATATTTATTGTACTCTATTTGGACAAATTTTTATCTCAATCGGAAGAAATTTCTCATTGTATATATAATATTGTTTTGTTAGAGCAACCCGGTCTATTTTTATGAAATGAATAAAGAATAACCATTGTTGTTATATATATATATATATATATATATATATATATATAATTTCACTTTAAATCCCTGAATTACCAAGTAATTTGAAAAACTCTCGAACTTTAAAACCTCTCAATTTGCATCCTTGAACTTTTAATTGCAATCAATTTGAACTCCTCCGTCAGATTTTAGACGTTAAAAGTGAGACAATGACATTTATAACCCTGAATTTTTTTTTTTAAAATTATAAATTTACCCTTAATTTCAAATTAATTTTTTTTTAAAAAAATAAAGTTAAAAAAAAATTTAGGGATATTTTGGTAATTTTAGGGGTAAATCAGAAAAGTTAACGGCTAAATTTGACGGAAAAGTTCAAATTAACTGCAATTAAAAGTTTAGAGATCCAAATTAAAAGATTTTGAAGATTAAGGGGCTTTTCAAATTATGTGATAATTTAAGAGTTTAAAATGAAATTATTCATATATATATATATATATATATATATATATACTTTGAAGTTTAAAGAAACTCTTAGAATCCTCTGCTGACTAAAATTTTATAGAGCCGTGTGGGTGTATAATTGTTTTGCATTTATAAAGAGCCCCCGCTTGGGCCATTAGAGCGATCGTCTAAGGCCCAAAAGAGCCCGAGGAGATACGTGTGTTTTGATTGATTAGGGCAAAACGAGGCATCTCTCTCTCTCTCTGTGCCTGCATCAAACGGAAGCCACCTTCGACTGCCACCGATTCTTGTCGAACTCTCAAAAGCTGTAAGCGACGAAGTCCCAAGGCAGAGAAAATTGTGAAATCAATTCCGAAGCCTCATACTCTCTCGGCTTTCGATTTCTCTGAAGGTATGCCCATCAGTTAATTTGCTTTTTCATTCTTTGTGTTTCTCTTTTTTCTTTATTTTCCAGTTATTCTAGTCCATGGCCAGCGAACCATGTTTCATGTGAATTTTCGATTACCGAAAGACTGAATTTTTGTTCTGTTTGAATATTGTGGGTGATTCTAACTAGTTGTATTTTGGGTTCAAAGTAGTCCTACTTTTGGATAGACATTATCATGAGCAATATGATCTTATAGGAGCACAGTAAATTTATATTATTTTCTTGGATGTTTATTAGTATTGTATTTGATTTTTGTGTGGTTAATTTTTGTTGGGTTTTCTTGATCTTGTGCTATATGCCCATGTTTACATGCATATGTTAGGTTTTGACTTTTGAGCATTATTTTTCGTAGTTGGTAGAATCTTATGATCTTAGGATTCGACGATCCTAGGTTGAATCCTAGATTTTATCAGTATTGTCATCGCTTGATATTTCAATGATTGTGCCTATGATTCGAGCCAACCGGACAGGACTGTCCTTGTTGTGGGGTTTGTAGCCTACTACTTACCCCCTCAAAGACATGCATGTATTTTCCTGTTTTTGTACACTTACTATATTCTACGAAATTGCACAAGTATTGTTGTTCTGTATTATGGTAACTTGTGCGTGCTGTATTGTGTATACTTTCATGTGAAATTGTTCTGATTGAAGTTTTCTTTCTATTGCAGTGGGACATTATTACAGTTTGTAACAAACGTGGTATCGAACTCGGGTGAAGCTATTCCTAGATATTGATATTGGCATCCCTGACAAAGTCATGGCTGTCCAGAAGAAGTTTCGGATGATTACCTACTCGGAAGAGATTATAGATGGACTGCCAATCTATGTTTCTTCGAATTGCCTTCCCGCCAAGGCTTTAAGATATGAACCTGCTGGGCATGCTTTCAACACTGCTGCTCTTAGACTCCTTGGTTGTGAGGAGGAGAAAGCTGAAGGTGGTGATGATCAAAAGGTAGTAGACGATAAGGAACAGACCTATGTGCCATCGTCTGATTCTTATAGTAGCAAAGGTAAAAAGAAAGCTGGTTCCGGAGAAAAGCAACAAGATCACTATGCATTATTGGGTCTGAGCCATTTAAGATATCTTGCTACTGAGGAACAGATACGAAAAAGCTACCGTGAGACTGCCTTGAAGCATCATCCTGACAAACAGGCTGCCCTTCTTCTTGCTGAGGAAACAGAAGCTGCAAAAGAAGCCAAGAAGGATGAAATAGAGAGCCATTTTAAGTCTATCCAGGAAGCATATGAGGTGTTAATTGATCCGGTCAAGAGGAGAATTTATGATTCCACTGATGAGTTTGATGATGACATCCCCGTTGACTGTGCCCCACAGGACTTCTTCAAGGTGTTTGGTCCAGCTTTCTTGAGGAATGGGAGGTGGTCGGTTAACCAACCAGTCCCATTGTTAGGCGATGACAATACTCCATTAAAAGAAGTTGATAGTTTCTATAACTTTTGGTACAGCTTCAAAAGTTGGAGAGAATTCCCACATGATGATGAGTTTGATCTCGAGCAAGCCGAGTCTCGTGACCATAAGCGGTGGATGGAGAGGCAGAATGCAAAACTTACTGAAAAGAATAGGAAGGAAGAATCTGCACGGATGCGTACTCTTGTTGACAATGCGTATAAAAGAGACCCAAGAATACTGAGGAGAAAGGAAGAGGAGAGAGCTGAGAAGCAGAGGAAAAAGGAGGCTAAGTTTCTGGCCAAGAAGTTGCAGGAGGAGGAAGCTGCCAGGATTGCTGAAGAGGAGAAATGTCGGAAAGAGGAGGAGGGAAGACGGGCTGCGGAGGCAGCTTCACAGCAAAAGAAGGTGAAGGAGAAGGAGAAGAAACTCTTACGCAAAGAAAGGGCTCGTCTTAGAACACTTTCAGGGCCTCTTGTATCGCAACATTTGCTTGATCTTTCTGGGGATGATGTTGAAAGTCTTTGTATGTCACTTGATATCAATCAGCTAAGGAATTTATGTGACAGGATGGAGGGGAAAGAGACTGTAGAGCTGGCAAAAGTTCTCAAAGATGCACTTGGATATAATCGTGATTCTGAGGCTAAGAAAGAAGATGAACCAACTCCACAGCAGAACGGTAGTGTAGAGGCTAACGGTAATGTCTCATTAGCCAGCTTTGAGAAGAAGGAGAAGCCTTGGAGCAAAGAAGAAATTGAGCTCTTGAGAAAAGGTATGTTGAAGTATCCCAAAGGAACATCTCGGAGGTGGGAGGTTATTTCAGAATACATTGGTACAGGTAGATCTGTAGAAGAAATTCTGAAGGCAACAAAAACCGTTCTCCTCCAGAAGCCTGATGCTGCCAAAGCATTTGATTCATTTCTTGAGAAGAGAAAACCTGCACCGTCCATTGCATCTCCACTTACAACTAGGGAGGAAACGGAAGGGCAATCGATGACTCAGGGTTCTCAAAACAGTGCTTTAAAGATGGATAGTTCTGAAGAATCTTCAACCAGAAGCACAAACAACCAGAATCCTTCTGATTCGAGTGCTGCTAATGGGGTTTCTTCAAGTTCGGAGCAAGATGTGTGGTCTGCTGTACAAGAAAGAGCATTGGTTCAGGCTTTAAAAACCTTCCCAAAGGAAGCCAATCAGCGATGGGAGCGAGTTGCTGCAGCGGTTCCTGGGAAGACTGTGAACCAGTGCAAGAAGAAATTTGCGTTGCTGAAGGAGAGCTTTAGAAACAAGAAAACTGCTGTTTAGTGTTTTGGGCTTTATTGTTGATGGGGCAGAAAAATTGACAAATGCATATTGGGGGGGTGGTGGGTAGTGGGGGGACTGTTTTTGGGCATCTATTTTATATTCAGTTCCTTCAGGATAGGAGTCACTCTAGCTACATTGTGGTTGAGATAAATTTCTTGTTTGTTCTATTCCAGATTTTGTTGCTATGCCATGTAGGCTTCATAGTTAACATTTTTGAAGGGGGGAAAGTCCTAAGATAGAAAGAGTCTGGAGATCTATTTTGTGCTGATGTGTTTCAGAACACACTTTATTTATTATCACTATTATATCGGCGGTTCATGATGTTGTATTGAGAGAGCAGGCAGGCGAGGTCTTTAGTTTTTGATATAAAGTAGGGAGAAATGATAATTTATATGGAAATCAGTTTATGGTTTCTTATTGGGGTGGTTCATTTTGATAATAGTTACACCAACTGTTTTTAATTATTATTATCATTATTTTTTAATTTCAAGTGTCTTTCATTGCTGATGTAGGGCTGCCTTTCTGAAGACTAAAGATTAAAAATATATTATCTATTCAGTTAACTCTATATATATTATTTTGTTTTGTTTTATTTATTGATCTTTCTCTTTCCAATCAAACAGAAAACTTCATCCTGTAGAAAGATTCAGTGCTGGGAAGAAATTTATATGCTTCTTTTGACAGGTGTCTTTTCATGCTTCTGCTAAGTAATGCTGTGGTATGTTTGGACTTGCTGCAGCTCATTCCTGTATGGAAATCTGGCATCATTTTCTGGTTCTTCAGCCAAAGATTTTAACAAAAACATTTGGCTGTAAAATCCTTTCTGAAACTTCAATGGTAAACAAAAGCGTAGCTAGTTTATGAACTTTGAAGTTGTCAGATCTCTCTTTATTTTATACTCGAGAGTGTGATTGGCATTGTGATGTCGTGGATCAAATCTAAAACTGCGATTAAAAAACGTATAAAAAATTGCGTTTTCAATGTAGGTAATGAGGTGTATTTTTTAAAAAACACAATTTTACCGATCGAATTACTATTTTACTAAATTTTAAATTATGTTTTTAAAAATCGTATTTTAAAATTGAACGTTTTGAAATCATAATCCCATATATACTAAGAGAGTCGCACATCACAGTCAGAGCTACAACTTTTCTTCACGTTGATTGTTCTACTTTTGCAAACCACACATTTCAAATCAGCTATACCCCAATGTTTACACACTGTTCAAATTGCAAAAAGGGTGGCAGACTTAAATGATTTATATTATCAGTCATTATAGAAACTAATAATGCAATACACAGGAATAATAAATAGATATAAAAAATTACGTGGTTCGATCTATGACTTAAATTTATAGGATAAAGTCCAAAGAGTTATATTTTGATCTTATTTCTCTTAGAAGTATTTACAATATAACTCATATTTTTAAGAAAATTATGTTAGATACAAATAGACTTTTACTGTAGCGAGGTGATAGTTTTTAATTATAACTAAATTTCAATTGTAGTTAAATAATAGTTTTCAACTGTGATTAGGTAATAAACTTCAACTGTGACTAGTTAATAATGTTTCAACTATAACTACTTGATAGACTTTGATTCTTAAACTCTATGATATGTTCTAACAGTCATACAGGAAATGAGACTCTTAATTAAAAACTCAGAAAATAAAAAAGAGATTAATTATTAAAAAATTAAAAATTAAAAATTAAAAAAGAGAGAACAAATCCAGACTTTTTTGCTAGACATGGGAAAGACAACCATTGTCTTTCATAATTTATGCCAAGCTTATTATGTGGGTCGGCCCAAAGTATTGGGTCTTGATGTACACAATGGGGAGAACCTTTGGATCTTGGAATGAGCTAGCTTTATTGAGTTGTTTTATTGAATGACCAAGTCCATAAAGTGTTAGGGCTTCTCATATCCATGGGATCACATGTCAAGCAATCTCATGAAAACATGCATGAGATGGCCAAACATACGTTGTATATGTCATTTTTTTTTAGCAAAAAAAAAAAAAAAAAAGGAAAAAACTAGGGTTAGTCTCTAAGCCTATTTTTAAGAACGAAATCTCTTTAAGAAGAAGGGGGAAAAAAACTCAAGATAAGTTAGGATTGACATTTAATTAGGGTATACATGCTTAGCATAAGACTAACATGGTAGAACCTTATTGTTCAAGTATTATAAATCCAAGCAACTTTCATAAGTTTTGTACTGAGGTAAGTAGTAATCACTTCTCTTTGAAATGCATTCGATTTTAATACTTATCATGTTTTATTTCTTAAATGTTCTCAATGCTTGTAATGCTCTATGTTGCATTTATTTATACATTGATAAATGCTTTCATATGTTTTAAATGTGCAAAGTAGCAACAAAGCTGCAACACGTTCAATTTCATGCTCAATGAGCTACGCCTGATCTTATAGTAGATGTGGTGGCACGTTTAAAAATAGATTTGCAAGGGAATGATACAAAGTTAATATTGCGCTTATCTGATGTGAAACACTTAAGATTGTGACAGTAATTGTATGCTATAAATATGTTGTAATCACAAAAACTTTTGGTGGAGAATGATTTGTCCTTCACATTAGGGACATAATCAGAATTTTTCATTTGAATGGGCCAAAATATGAATAAAAGGTCAAGCCTAATTTTTAAGACTAAAAACACACACACAAATATATATATATATATATATATAACTTAATAAAAATTTGTTAAGAGAATATTTTTAAACGAAGGGGCTATATATGTAGTTATGTCCCCCTACTTCACATAGTTAATGGTTATTGTTTACCAAGAAGAACCCGACCAAGGATTGTTAGTCAATCGAAATAGACATAAGAATTATGATCAGTGTTCGTCACAGGAAAAATTGGCATTTCTTGAAAACAATATAAAATAGATAATAACTTCAATTAGGTCATGGTGTAAACGGAGTGTTTTGTACTTTCAAATAGAAATCAGACACCTAAGCTTAAAACACTAAAAAAATGATATAACTCTTTATACCAAATAATTTTTCTTCTCTTAACAAAATACCTCATAGACAAAATACACATGGACAAAATTATCAATAAAACCACTAGAGCTACCATCTTGGTTGGTTTTTGAGACTCTGGTGTCGGGGCTCAAAGATGGGGTAAAGAGTTTGGTGGTAAATAGTAGACGTTGAGTTTGAATGAATTGAAAAGTCCATGGTATATTTGAATCAAATATACAATGTTTTCATTTTTATTATATTTAGTTCTTTTGATTGATGTGTCAAATCCTCCTCGTTCCCGTTAGTAAAACCTTCGAACCTGCATTTATTTTTTTATTATTATTTTTTTTAAAAATACGTTGAAGAACTATGTTCAAGAGAAATTTTAGTAAAAGGCGGCACTCTAGTGCGTTATTAACCTTTTTTTTTTTTAACAAAAAAAAAGTTCTAATGCCTTTGTTTTGTTAGTTCATTGGATATCATTTGATTTTACTCTTTACACCGCTACCCAACAAGTGGTCGTCTTCGCTTCCAAAAAAAAAAAAGAAAGTAAAAAGAGACTAATAAAAACCGAATCCAATAGAAGGGAAGATTCCAACAATGGCCGAAAAAACCAAATTCTTGTTGAAGAGGTAAAAACCAAGCAAATGTATATACCACCATTGCAAATTTGTTGTAAAGCAATTGGCCGAGATGGATAAAAACCAGCAACTAAGAGGCTCCTAAATAATACATTAATTAGCTAAAATGGGGAAGAAAATTTTGCTCCTCTTGCGAGTCCACCCCAAATATCACAATATTAAACCAAATCCACCATAAAAACAATAATAAAAAAATTTACAGACTAAACAGATCTCCACAAAGGTACTGTACTCGGTGCCAAAATTCAATAGTCATCACCTCTGGATATGACTTCTTTGCAGGTTGGCCGGAGTAAGATGGTATGCTCGAACTGAGATACATAGCTGCCCTTAACATCACAGAGAGGAGGATATGGCTGCCAAAAATAAAAGAGAAAACACTTATTATGTAGTGGCCACAAAACTTATATATATATATATATATATATATATATATATACACAGAGAGAGAGAGAGAGAGAGATGTTGGTTATGGTGATTCCATTATTGAAGAGTAGGTCTTCAATCTGCAATGTTCCCTTCCTCTCTTTGTATCAGTTCATTTAAAACACTGCTTTCTAACCCATCCGTTAAGATCTTTCCTTTTTTTAGGCCAGCTCCAACACCAAATTAGTGAAATGATCCCAATTTCTCTCAGTTTATGACTTGTCCAACAACAAGAAGCTTTTGTAACTACACTTTCTATTAAATAGCAGACATTAGATGCAAGTGGTAGACATAGTTACAACAGCATGGCACTCTACCTAGAATAGGCTACAAATTCTTGACTTGATCCTAGAAACAACATTTAAAACATTCATTCCTAAGAAATCAAGTGTTTGTTTGTTAAAGGGTTTTGGTCCGATATTGTAGCAAAAATTAATTGATATTAAAAAAAAAAAAGTAGGAACCTTTTTTTTTTTGAAAAAATGAAAAAGTAAGAATATTTGGTATGAAAAAAAAAAAAAAAAAATTGTTTTGTAGTGATTTTTTTATTTGAATAGTAATAAAAAGTAATTGATGTGATGTAAAAAGTAGGAGAATGTTAAAAAAATGAAAAAGTAAGATGAATAGTATTGGACCAAAACCGTTTTACAAAGGCACCCCAGGGCTGTTGATGTTAGAGATTTTCAACCTATTAGTCTAGTGAGTGGAATTTACAAGATTATTGCCAAAGTCCTAGCCAATAGGTTGAGAAGGGTTGCAGAGAGATTATTTGGATGCCCCAGAATGCGTTTGTTAGAAGTAGGCAAATGAACACTTGGATAATAGGATCAGATCTGCAGAGCCAGGTATGCTTTACAAATTGGATATTGAAAAGGCCTATGGTCATGTCAATTGGGAGTCCTTATTACACTTGCTGATGTGTAGTTTTGGAGAGAAGTGGAGTACTCAGAGCATTCTATCAATCGATGTGTGTTTTTGTTTTGGTAAATGGCACTCCTTTCGGATTCTTCAATACTTTTTGTGGTCTAAAACAGGGAAATCTTTTCACCTTTACTGTTAGTTATCATCATGGAGGCTCTAACTAAAATGATATCTGGTACTGTAGATGGGGGTTTTCTTTTAGGTATTTTAGTGGGGTCTAGGAACATTAGTGTGCTTAACATCTCCCACCTTTTATTTGCGGACCTAGATACGACGTAGACCGCCTCTTTACTCACTGTGCCTTATTCTTATGCTTTGAATTTGTATCCAATTTGAAAATTATTTTAGCTAAATCAGAGCTGGTTCCCGTGGGTAATGTCAATGATGTTGATGGGCTAGCCAGTATTCTGGGCTGCAGGGTTTCTTCTTTGCCTTCAAAGTATCTTGACCTTCTGTTGGGAGTTTTTGTTAAGGTCAAATCTATTTGGAGTGATGTTATTGAGAAGATCAAGTGTGGTTTGGCTAGTTAAAAAGGATGTACTTGTCGATGGGCAAAACAATTAATTTAATCAAGAGCACTCCATTCAATTTGTCTACGTATTTCATGTCTCTTTTTTCCCAATTTGGTGTTTTCAATCACATAGAGAAGTTACAATAGGAGTTCTTATGGGGCGGGCTAGGTAAAGAGTTCAAATTTCAGATGACAAGATAGTCCAAGGTTTGTTCTCCGATTTATAAGAGAGGGTTAGGAGTCCGAATCTTGCTTTTATTCAACTATGCTCTTTTGGAGAAGTGGCTTTGGCTATTTGCATGAAAGAGAGGCCTTATAGAGAGTCCTAGTAAATTCTAAATATGGCAGCTCGTGGGATTGGTGGTGTTCAAATAAGGTTCATGGGTCGTAAGAATGGTGTTATGAAAAAATATCAAGAGGTAGAAAGTTTTCTAGTCATACCAAATCTGAGGTGGGATACAGTTACGAGATTAGATCTTGGCATGACATGTGTGGGGATAGGCCCCTTAAGGAAGCTTTCCCAAATCTGTATGGTATTGTCAGCGGTAAGGATGCTTCCATGGTAGATTATTTGGCCTATCTCGTAATTCCCAAAAGTGGAATGTAAGCTTTATTAGTGAAACTCGCGACTAGAAGGTGGATGTCTTTGCTTCAGTTTTTAATTTGTTGTACGTCGTTAAATTGAGATGGGGGAGGTGAAGACGAGCATTGTTAGGCCTCTTCCAACAGAGACATGTTCGACATTAGATCTTTCTATAATGTCCTTGTACCTCATGATAGCCCTCTCTTCCCTTGGAAAAGTATTTGGCGGAATAAGATCTCCATAAGAATGACGTTTTTTGCTTGGAAAGGTTCTTAAGGGAAGATACTACCATGGATAACCTAAGGAAACGACATGTCATTGGTTGACAAGTGTTGTATATGTAAGAAGAGTATAAAATCTATTGGATCATCTACTCTATTATAAGATTGCCAGTGCCTCATGGAGAGATATTTTCAGTCGTGTTGGGTTAGCTTGAGTTATTCTTGAAAGAGCAATAAACCTTTTTGCTTGCTGGAGAGGGTTGTGCGGCAATCTTCATATTGTAGTAGTGTGGAAGATGGTTCAATTCTGCCTTTTGTGGTGTCTTTGGAGGACAAGAAATTATAGAAGTTTTGAAAATCGCGAAAGGACAGTGGTGAAACTAAAGTCTCTTTTCCAAAACTCTTTACTACTGGACTATTCTTTAGATCTTAATTTGCTTAGTTTTCATGACTTTCTTGATTTTTCTCTCTCTAGACGTGAATCTATTCTATATTTTCTATGTACTTGAGTTGGGCCTTTCGCGCTTATTAATAATATTTCAATTACTTAAATAAAAAATAATTTGAAGTACATGAATATAGCATATACGAGTCAAATGGTGATAAATACCTGAACAATGCCAGCATCGCATAAATTCTTTAGTGCCATAAGGTATTTAGTCTCCCCCAGGCGGTCTAAATACCGTCTGCAGAAGGCCAATGTGGAGAAGTTCTTGTTAATTGTAGCTAACAGTTGCTTTGCCCTTGGCAACCTCAAAGGGATATGACCAACTTCAAAATTTTTCATGTAATGACTGCACTCTAGATCTTCTCTGACATATCCTTTTCCTGAACATAACAACAAACCATTAATTGAACTGCAGGTCATGCTGTGAATTCACTGCTAGCCATTTTTTGTCAGATATAAATCACTACCAAATGCAAAAACTATTACCAGTTGATCCAAACGTTTCAATTGCGAAAAGTTCACCCTCTTCCATTTTTGTCTGCTCCCCTCCTTTCACTATAGGGACAGATTTCCCAGCATGGATCTGATAGCGCCCAATGCTATGTCCATTCAAGTTTCGAATGCTCTTAACTGCCAACAATAGCCAAAGTCCATTTACTTGTCCACATATATCAACATGACATGTTAAATATAATTTTTAACATATAGGATAAGAATCAGAAATTTACTGTCCAAAGAACAAATACAATATTGAACCAAGCAAAAAATGTATTGCTTTCCACAAGGTCACAGGATATACAAGGAAGTTAGGGTGAAAGCTTTAACATGACCTGCTCCAATATGAAGATGTCATTATTTTGAGTCTATTTAGTGTTACCGGTCAAGGTCTGTTAGTGTTGGGCCCCATTTAGTGGGACTTCTCCAAAGGTATAAGCTTTTAAAAAGCATGAGTTACTTGCATGCTGTTTACCAACCTTCTTTGGCTTAGTGGATGGTTGTGTGTTTTCCTATCCCCAAATCAAGGTTTCAAAGATTGGTTAAGGGAAAAGAAAAAGGAAATACTTGCTGGCTATTTGGTACTCCAATGGTGCTTCAGCTTTTTGCCGATTTCGATAAGTGACTTGAGCTTTTCAGGCAGCTTTTGCGAAGCAGCCTAACTGCTTCTCAAAGGAGTTGCAGCTTCTCAGAAAAGCTATAGCTTCTAAAAAGATCAAGCCCTCCTAAACTGGCCCTCAGTAATGCCTCAGTGGTCAGACATACATTTCTGATCTACTCCCAAATTCCTAATAAACTTGAGCTCTAGGATTGATGCTTCACTAACACGGTATCAGCAGATGACTGCCAGTTAGGTCTTTGGTGGATTGAGTCTTGGTAACTCCCTACTCAGATAAGTTCTTCTCTTTTCCTTTTCTTTTTTTTTTTTTTTTTTAATGAATAATAATTTATTAAAGAGAAAAGGTAAAGCCCTTGTACACGAAAACTATACAAAAGAAGATACCACCCTAAAGGTACTGAAATCTAAAAAGTTAACAAGATCTAAATATTCAAAGAAGCGATGTTAGGAACATAGACAGTCCAATCCAAAAGAGATCTAAAAAACAGAGACTTTTAAACAGAGGATATTGGACTCGCAATCCTCGAATAGGCGCCGATTCCTTTCTCTCCAAATGCTCTACACTAAAAATGCTGGAATAACTTTTCAGAATGTCTCCTTGGGATGTCCCTACCCTTGAGTCCTCTAACAATGAAGTAGTTCTTGGATGTTGCTAGGCACCCATGCATTATAAAGTTAAAGAATAACATTTAAGAGACAGAAAACTGAATACAAGCAAAATGTGAGAAGGGTTGACCCACTGGAATTTTAATGTCATATTTAAAGTATAAACAAAAGTTAGCACTCCTTTTTACCCGAATGGTGAACAAGCATTTATACAGAATAAAAGATATAAACATGTAATGCAGATAACAACAATAAGGTAAGAACTGGCCAATATGGTTATAAAACACGTCAACACTAAATTGGAATTGTGCTACATGAAAAAGTGCCTGCTTGTATGATTAAGCTGCCCTTATTCAAGTCATGCTGCTTGGGGAACTCCAACCACTTCGTGTGCGTGTTGTTGCGATTTGCACTTATATGATCCTAAGGCTGGATTCTAAACTTAATGCTGATAATTCTTTGTTTAACTAGCTTCAGTAATATTCCAAAAGTATATCTGACGTATAGGTTCATTATAGAATAACTGAATGAAGCTAAATAAGTTTAATCCAGTTAATTCTACATGTAACAGGCTTCAATAATTTTTAAACAAGTTTACTCTGCATTTAACACCTTCTAATTGGTTCATGTCGTAACCTTCAATTGTCCTCGAGTAAACCGACTCCAATGTACTAATATAGGATCTTGTGTATATATAATTTAGTTTCAGATAAGCATTCTTTCTGTTCCAAGTGTTTCCAAAATATCCTTATTAATACGATGAGCAGAAAAGGTAGGAGAAAATCTAAACAACGTTAGAACAGATAGTGTGTGACCAATGCTAGGCCATCTGACTTATGTAAGCCCAAGCATGAATCTTCAACTAAAACATGGCTACTCACAAATTCCCATACATATGAGCTTTTGAGATAAAATGTGATTTAATACAGTGCCAAAGCAAAAGTCTTGAACTTGAACTCTGACTTCACAGTGTACCCCCACTTCAGTTAAATTTAATGTGTCGGACCTCACTTGTTGAGGAGGATGAAAGAGTGTTAAAGTATTAATTAAATAATTAAATTTACATCTTCTTATTAGCTTAAACTTTTGGAATAAGTGAATATTTAACAGAAATAATATAAGCCTCCACACACAAACCAATCAAAACACAAAAACTGAAATTTACTATAACAATTGCCACAAATGTAATACCTTGATACACCTTTCCATTAATTTCAACTTCATATGATTCCATGACCTCTTGAATTGCAGCACCAACATCACAAAGTCGTACATCAATTCCAGATTCCTAGAAAATTGGATAACTATCAGTAACACGATATTCTGTATGGTTGGGGTTCATTACTTCCAGAATTGGTAAAAGGTATAAAGCAGTGAGCAAATACAATACAACCCAAAAGAAAACTTGGCAATATGCTATTTCCAATATCCAAACAAAAACCATCATATATATATAAAGATATTAAAACCAAAAAAACATAAATGCAGCAAGAATGGACAGTGACCACAGAGAGACAGATCAGAGAGCCAGAAACACAATACTTGAAGGTCCAAGTTTCTGTATCTCATTCTGAAGAAATTGAAATGGAAAAGGATAAAAGTAGGGGAAATGAGGAAACAATATTTCTCCTCCAGTGACTAAGGTTGACATTAAGAGCAAAACATGTAGGACCATTGCCAATCCTAGTCAGAATAGAATATAATCTGCTCTACAAATGTCCAAACCAAGAAACAAATCATACTAGTCTCAAGAAGTAAGCAGGATGAATGTAACTCTACAATTAGATTGAACTTTTTAGAACAGACGCTAGCTCATTGCTCGGCCTAAGTCTAAAGGCAAAAGGGAGTTGTTCAATTTGAAGAGCTCCGTTAACTATGGCGATGCATATACATCCGATTGGTGAGGGAAAGGCCAGGCTCACGTGCAGTAGCGCTGAGTTTCCTTTCGGGCTTTGGGTGGGAGGGTTTTCAGTCCTTGAGGGTTTGTGGGGTTTTTTTGTGGGCTAGTTTGGTAGTTGCTGTGTTCTTGGTGGTGCTCAGTTTTCGGAGGTTCTTTTTCTTTTTTCTTTTTTCTGCTTTTTATTTTCTTTTTGTATACTTCTGTATGCTTGGGGGCGCCTATGCTTTTTATAAAGCTTTCTTGATATTACCTATCAAAAAAATAAAAAAAACAGACGCTAGTTCAAAAAGTTATCCTAGGTTCCCATTCAGTTGTTGTTGCCGTCTTTTCTTTCACTAATGCAGCAGTCATAAAAGAATGAACCACAGTGCCATAAGCCATTCCAGGGAGATCAAAAAGAAAAAGAAAAAAAGAAAAGAAAAGATCATATGAAACCCAAGAGCAACTTTAACAATATCCAGTTTCAGTCATTTGACAATGGTATTCATCGCTGAAGGCACAGTACCTTGATACCTGTATTGGTTGCTTCACGAGAGGCTTCAAGCAGTGGATCGAACATAGGATTGAATGCAACTGTAAAAGCACAGTCGACTATATTTCCTGCAAATCAAACAATAAACCATGACTGAGAACAACAAACAAGAAAAACAGAAGTGTACTTAACCAAAGTAGAATCTACCAACAATATAGACAATTAAAACATACTGAACAAATCATAGATGCATGGAATATAGGTGGTATACCATCAATATGAGTTCCAAAATCTAACTTCATCACATCATCATACTGAAGCACAGTCTTATCTCCTGTATTTGGGGTCCAATGAGCAGCAACCCTGACAGCGTAAAAGAGCTCAGAGCACAAATAAAAGTTTATGAATAAATTGAAACTAATAAACTTTGCTCAAGTACCAGACTTAAAATTACCAGTTCAGAGAGCACCCTGTAGGGAATGCAATGCCTGCTTCTAGACCATTCTCCGATATCAGCTTACGGACTGTGTTCTCCAATGTCTCACATAGGTCTGTCATCAACATTCCAGGCTTCAGAATACCTTTGATGTACTTTCGAACCTAATCACAAGTAAACAAGCTCCACTGAATGCAATGTTTTACAAAAGGAACAAGTGGAAATTGATTTACCAGCTCAACCTATTTGATCATAAATACAATTTTTTACAGTTAAATTAAATAAATAAAAATCCTCATATTAATAAAAGTATTAACTTGATATAGATATATTTAGATTAAAAAATAAGATTTATTGAGCATTTGAATATAAAAAATTGAGTACATGAAATTAAAGAATGCGTATTTTTATCTTTAAAAAAATGACCAATTTCATAAAATTGGACTGCTTCAATGGTTCTTTGGCCAGTTCAATCCAATCAATTGATAGAACAGTTCAATCCAACCGGAAATGAGACTGGTTCACAATTCAACCGCTTGAGCAAGCCAGTTTTATCCCCTTTTTATTGTTGAATGTCAATAACAAAAAGTTTTCTAACTTTTCCTATGCTCAACAGAAGAAAGATACTTTTCTTTCTTAACTTTCAGCAGTAGCATGTGTACATATAAGAAGAAATTGCAACCTGACGATGAACTTCAGCTGCTCGGCGAATTGAATTATATATTGGTTTTTCGAGGCGCTCCAACTCCCTCTTCTCTTCAGATGTAGTCCTCCATAGGTTACTGACACACAAGCACCAACTTTAAATACCCAGTTCTTGAGGAATTACAAAAGAAACCAAGACACATGAAGTATCAATTCCAGTATATTATGACTGAAGTTTGGGACAAAGATAAATGATAATCCCCTAGCCACCCAATACACAAACACATGTATACATAGAATCTTTACTTAAGGAACAAAAATTAATCTACATTTTCTTTAAGTTGCAAAAAAGGAATATATTTAGTCGAATAGAAATATACAAACCCCAATTTAGTTGGGATTACAAATAAGTTGCGTTGAGTTGACTTAGTAGAAATAACATATACTCACTCATCTTTGTACTGCTGAATCTCACCCTCAGGAAACTCGCCAGAAGGGAAAAGGTCAATAACAGGAATGGATGGTGGATCAGTTTGCTCTGGTACTTCTTTCTTCTTCCTGTGCATGAAAAGAAAATTATCTACTTTCCAGTGAAAATATTCAACCAGAAAGAAAGCAATCAAAGCTAGAATAAGGTCCTCACTTGCTTTTACTTTTCTTCTTTTTTTTCTTGGTAACTTCTGTAAACAAATGGTTTTCAAATGCAAACAAGTGCATACATTAGCATTACATCCACAAACTCCAAATACCAAATTATTAAATCACCCTAGAAAGAACTTATAACAAAATAAATCATATCACGTTATTGAATAACCTCAAATTCACAAACTCTAATCAGAAAAATACACCACAAAAGTTAATGCCCAGGGAAGGAAACTAGTTTCTTGTCACAATTAAGATTCTTCCAATGAAAGAAGAGGAGGGCAGGAAAAAACATGGCTATCAGCTCTAATTAGCAAAAATATATTTAGTCTGTGCATAATGGTTTCAACATAATAAACCCAAACATAAACCGAAAACGCCAAAGATTAAGCATTTTTCTTTCAAATAAGGCATTTTTCTTTCTTTAACAAAAGCCAGGTCCATATAAAAGTTAGTTTAATCAATTACCACTAAGCTATTTTATTACATATGCTCTAAGATTGCTTCTTTATACATTTTTTTTTTCCATGAAAATATAATAAAAGCATAGATGCAACTCTGCTTGTACATACATATCCATATATGCTTTCACAAATCGTTTTTAATTTCAGAAGTTTTGAAGTCAGGATCAGTATTTAAAACAAAGACAAGAACAAAAAAGAAATTGATCGTACGAATTGTGTATATCACTCCTAAATACAAACAAAATATATCTAGCTTTTCACTACTCTCTCATTTTCCAAAAGATAATCCAATACTCCAGAAGTAATACTCCGTCCTCTCACATGAACAGTGAGCCTCACCATGAATCTTACCAGTCCGACCCACTTTTATGTGAGAGGAAAGAGCATCGCTATTAGAGCACCGAACAATTACTACTTATTTGATCATTATCCTTTATCAAATCCACATTATACAAGTTATATTCAAAAACAATATCTCTTTGCTCTTATAATGCCTGGTCCAGCTTGTAACCTACTGGTTGAACAAGTGACTCAAGATCCACTTCCTCACCCAGTTCAATGTCTACTCTAGATGTCTAGCTATTCCACTGGCAACACAAAAAACAGCTAAATATAATCAAAAGCAGCAACAAGCATACGAAGAAGACAGCCGATGTATCATCTAACAAGAAACCATCACCTTTTCCCTCTTCTTCCTCTTTTTTCCCCTCGTCTTCATCTTTTTCCAAGGTCGAAGAAGGCTCAGAGGCCTCTTCATTGCCATTCACAGGCTCCGCAGCCCCATTTTCTTCAACGGAAACTTCCGTATTCAACTTTTCCTCCGCCATTGATCAAACCCTGAAAACATTCACCAATCCTAGTAAACCCAGCTTCAAATAACTTTCCAACAAACATGATGATCAAATTTCTTAGAAATCAAATGGAAAAAAAAAAATGCGATTTTTGAGAGAGGGATAGGGAAAGAGGGTTGAGCTCGGAAGCGGTGGCTGCGATTGGGAGGGAAAAAAGAGTGAAATTGAGAGAATTAAACAACGAAAAAGAAGTTGAAACTTGGAACCCTAGGGAGGATCAAAAGTAAAGAAATTGTGAAAAAAACTATAAAAAAAAAATACCTCTCGGAGAAAGATTGGGTGGCGGGTCGGTGGAGATTGAGGTGGGTAGACTGTTTAGAGCTCCGGGCTTGGGAAATCCGTAGACGATCGCGGCTGGGAAAGCGACGACATATATAGACGGGCATCCAAGTAATTTGGAAAACAAATTGGGGGTATTTCGGAACACTTCAACGACTTAGGAATTAGGATCATTGGCTTGTCTTTTCAAATTTATTACACTTTTTTTAATTTATTTTTTATTTTTTATTTTTATTTTGGGTTCGTTTTGTGAAGGGTCGCGCTTAGATACTGTTCACCTTTTTATCGGTTGCCAATGTTGACCAGCAAACTTTGAATTTTCAACTTCAATATTGAAGGAAATTTGACCATATTGTCCTTGTCTTTCTCTTCACACCTTTTTGAGTTTTTTTCCTTGAAAATCTCCAACCTTAAAACTCACTTTCTCATAAAGACCGCAATTTCATCACTTTCTTCTCCATTGGGTTTGGCTTTTCTTCTTCAATCGAAGACACGCCGTGAATCCCAGTCTCCCCCAGTAAATCCTGTTTATCATGGAGACACTAGAAACGATCTCGGCGGCTCTTGAATGCACAGACGCGAAGAAAGAGGACCTCAAGAAGGCCTTCGACGAGTTGCAATCCCATTCCTCAGTCCTCGCCTCCTTCTCTCGGTCCGACCTCGACGCTCACTTCACTACCCTACAGAACTCGCTCACTGAACGATTTCACCTCCTGGAATCGCTCGAGTTGGAAAAACAAACTCAGACCCACTGCATTGCGTCGACTCAGTTAACTTCCAAAATTTCGGAGACCCTTCTTCTTCATCAATTTCGGAGACCCAAATGACCTAAATTCGGGTTTACCCGAGTGGTGATGTGGGTTCAGATTCTGTGACCCCGCCGAGGATCGAGTTGAGGGCTTTTTGTGAGAGCATAGACGGAAAGGGGTTGAGGAAGTATGTATTAGAGCACCCAAATGAGAAGGTGGCGATAATAGCCGAGCTACCTGGTGCAATGCGGTGCACGCCGGACCCAGCAGCGATGGTCTTGGATGCCATGGAAGGGTTTTATAGCGTAAAGGGCAATAAGGAACGGGATGTGGGTCGTTTGAGGAGGTCTTGTGTGCCATTGTTGGAGGCACTAATGGGGCTTAAGCCCAATGTGGGTGTGGGAGTGAGGGAGAGAGCAAAGGTTGGCTTTGGAGAAGACTCCGTGAGGGAGATTGAGTCCGTGCGCCAGAAAAGAAAATAAATGGATAAAAAGGTAATTTTAAAAATTGGGTTTGATGGGTCACGTGTTGGAAGGCACCATTACCGAAATTGCACAATGTCTAGGTGGGCACAACCCGGTTGCCAAACACCACCTTTAATTATTTATAAAATTAAACATTTGCTTTCATTATTTTATTTAAATATTATTTTTAATATTTTTTTATTCTTTTTCTAACATTTATATATTTGAAATTTTATTTTATTTTTAATGATATATTTTTTAAAATTAGTCTTTTCCCTAATTGTCATATTATACAAAAATTTTCTTTTTCTAACCATGATATTTCATCATTATCAATTCTTAAATCATTGGTATATCTCTAGGCAACATTAGAACAAAGAAAAAGAAAAAGTGAAGAGTGAATAATGTGGTAATTTTGTGGGTATGTAAGAAGAAAAAAAATGGTAGGAATTGATCATTTGAGCATGAATAATTTTAAAAATCCCTCTTATATCCTCTAAAAATAATAAAATCACAATTTGATCAAAATCTAATAATGATCAATCACAAGCTCAATGTAGTGCCTCAGGATCCAAAGTGATAGATAAATACACAAGGATGCAATGTATGAAAGAGTTAGTCCTCTGCTAGGGTCTCTCTCTATGACTCCCTCACTGAGGGAAAACTGGTGTTTCGAGGGATAGTCTCCTGTCAAATTTGCTGGATGATAGGGTGATTAGGGTCAGCAATTTTGACACGACCTGCGAACCCGACATGAAGTTAGCAGGTATTGGGTTTGGACTTATCGGGTTCGGGTCTTAATCGGGTCTACCCAATTAAGACTCGACTAAATTCGTGTCTGGCAGGTCGACCCGCCAGACACGTTTAAATTAACGAGTCTGGCGGGTCAGCCGGGTCTCGGGCGACCCGCCAGACCCGTCACCCATTTAATTTTTTTTTTTTAAAAAAAAAAACCTAAGTGTGTAAGTCAGTAAGTGTAACCCGGTACCCACTAACCCTAAACACTAAAACACTACACAGACACTTCTTTTCTTTGCACCCCACTACAACACTATCCGTCAATGAATTTAGACAATACCTCATCTCCGGCTCTCCAAAGTATGTCTCCCTCTCATCTAAAATTTCACTCACACGGTCACACGACTCACACCCCAGTAGCAGCAGCCACCAGCCCCCCCACCCAAACCGGCGACCAGACGTCTCTCCTCTCTCCCTCTCCGGCTCTCCCTCTCCCTCTCGGCTCTATCTCCCTTTCTCATCTAAAAATCTCTCCTTTGCGCCTCTTCTCCCCCGACTCAGCCGCGCCTCTCTCTCCGGCTCCACTCTATCTCCGGTATGGCAGTGTGTCTCTGACTCTCTCTATCTCTTGCTTTGATTTTTATTATTATTACTATTTTTTTAGATTTTACTGGTTGTCTTCTTCTTCTTCTTCTTTTTTTTTTTTGCATTTTGTGTGTGTATGATTTGTATGATTATAATGCATTTTTTGGTTGATTTGATTTGTATAATGTAATGTATGATTTGTATGACGTATAATGCATTTTTTGGTTGTCTTTAGACTGTTTGTTGGCTGGGTAGAAACTAGAGAGTTATAGGCATGATTTGGTATGCTTGTTTTTAGACGGTTTGTTGGCTGGGTAGAGACTAGTAAGTATTAAATTATTAATCTGCCTCTACTTTGTTGATTATATAGGGCTCAAAACATGCTTAGATGTGGCTAGAATTTGAAAAACATTTTGTGTAGATAATCAAAGTGAAATATTGCTAAAGTTGAAATTTGAAAGCCTTGAAAATTTGGAATAATAGAGAGACAGAGTGAATGGTCCAACATTTTATAATTAATTTTTTAAAATTAGTATTTATCCATTTGGATGTTGTCTTTAAAATATAGTACATACAAATTAAAAGAAGATGATCTATGGAGGAAGTGTTTGAATGATGTAAAGTGCATCAATGGCAAAATAAGGCTTTCCATTTATTATGCACCAAATTTTTGACAAGTAATTGTTATATAGTCATTGAATCTTATTAAACTAGTTGATAGCATATACTTTAACTAATTATTACGTGTGTAGATGACTAATGAAGAAATTGTTCAAGATGCATTTGAGTCATTCGAAATTGACGACGATGTTGTTGAAGTAAATTCACTAGGAGATGACTCTGTTTCTATGGGGATTAAGAAAAAGGGAAAGAAGTGTAGGAAGACCTCAGATGTTTGGCAATATTATGACATCGTTCCTAATGCTAATCCAAATGACCCGGAGGTATGGGCAAAATGGAAAACGTGTGGTAATAAATATAGGGCTCGAAGTTCATATGGAACTGGAAATTTAATAAAGCATAGTAAAAATTGTGAGATGAGAAACACTCATGATGTTGGGCAAATGTTTTTAGCTGGAAAAAGCAGGATCTCTAGGGGTAAGTGACTCTAAATTTGATCCTAAAAGATATAGAGAATTGTTGGTTGCTTCAGTTATTAAGCATGATTTGCTTTTTTCATATGTTAAATATGATGGTGTAAGAGCAGTACATCAATACTTGAGTGCTAATGTACCATTTATCTCTAGAAATGCTGGTAAGACTGATTTGGTTAAGATGTATTTGAGGGAGAAACAAAGGGTTAAATCTATGTTGAATGCTTGTCCTAGGAGGATTTGTTTAACATCTGATTTGTGGACTTCTTTGGCAACTGATGGGTATATCTGCCTTACTGCACATTTTATTAACAAAGATTGGGTCTTAACCAAGAGGATGTTAAACTTTTCATTTATGCCCCCAGCACACAATGGTATATCTTTGTCTGATGTTATATATAACTTGCTACAAGAGTGGGGGATTGAGAACAAGATTTTCAGTATAACATTGGATAATGCTTCTTTCAATGATCTTTGTGTTGGGTTCTTAAAAGATAAATTGAACATGAAGAAAGCCCTTCCTTGTGATCGTGATTTCTTTCATATGCATTGTTGTGCTCACATTCTTAATTTGATAGTACAAGATGGATTGAAAGAGATCAATGATGCTATCCAAAAGATTCAAGATAGCGTGAAATATGTTAGGGGATCACAAGTGCGAAAACAAAGTTTTCTTCAAGCAGTGAATCAAATATCATTGGACAGTCATAAAGGGTTAAAACAAGATGTGCCAACCAGATGGAATTCTACATATCTGATGCTTGAGAGTGTTGTTCACTATAGGCGTGCTTTTAGTTATTTGGAGATGAATGATAAAAACTATAAGCATTATCCTACTGCACTTGAGTGGGAAAAGGTGAATAATATCAAAAGTTTCTTAGCTTACTTTTACCAAGCTACATGTGCTTTTTCTGGTACTAAGTATTCCACCGCCAACTTATACTTTCCCGTGATTGCCATGATTTATGTGAGCTTGAAGGAAGATGTTCTGAGTGAAGATGAGCATAAGAGTTTAATAGCAACTCAAATGCTCTTTAAATTTGAGAAATATTGGTTGGAATTCAGTGAAGTGTTGGCCGTTGCAGTTATCTTAGATCCTCGTTACAAGCTTCATCTTGTAAATTATTACTATACGAAGATCTATAGAGTTATGAATTCTACACAGTATATGAATGTTCATGATAAATTAAAGAACCTTTTTATGGAGTATAGTGCTTCTTCTATACCTTCAAATTCAAGCTCCATAACTGTTCATCAGCCCCAAGTAACTCGAGCAACACTACCTTGATATAATCTTTGATTTCTTATCTTTTTAGTAACTTCGTATATAATCTTTTTAGTAACTTAGTAACTTAGTATATAATCTTTTTTAATACTCTTAATTATTTATGTTTATATTCTCTCTTTTTCATGTAGGAATATTTGGCATTTGGTGGAGTCGATGTTAATTCACAAAAGAGTCAATTGGAAATTTATTTGGAGGAGCCTAGGTTTGTGGCTGTGAATAATTCATTTGACATCCTTTCATTTTGGAAAGGAAATGAATTTTGATATCCTGAAGTAGCTGCAATGGCTCGTGATGTTTTGAGTATTCATGTTTCCACGGTTGCTTTAGAATCCACTTTTAGTATTGGTGGACGTGTGATTGATCAATATAGGAGCTCACTCAAGCCTAATATTGTTGAAGCATTAATTTACAGTAGAGATTGGTTGTATGGAGATCAAGGTAATATTATTTATTTGCATATTTAATTTCTTCATTTACTTGTATTATTTTTTTAACTACACTATAATAATACTAATTCCTCTTCTTTTCTTTTTCTTTTTTGATATAGCACAAATGAAGTTGGATAGCATAGAAGAGGAAATTTTGACAACTGATGTTAATTCTTGTGACATTCCAAATTCATCTGGAGCACAGTCTGCTAATATTTCTTAAAATATTAACCTTATTTAGTTCATATTTTGTAATGACTCTAATGATGATGGCTCATAGTCATGAAAACTTTATTTAGTTATTTTGTTTAGAATCTAATGATGATGGACTATGTTAACTATTGTCTATATGCAAAGGAACTTGTAATTTGTAAAAGTTCAGTAGTATAATAGTTTGATGGAATTGTAATGGGTTTTGTTAGGATTCCTAGTGGGGGCAGCACTTTTAATCTTCATTACTGATGTTTGTTAAGGATGCTTAAAGTTCTGAAATTATTTAAGCATTTGTTTGGACTTTGGAGCTTATTTGGTCTTGATGTGTTTTGGGTCTTGTATTTTTTGGGAGTTAACTTGTGAAATTCATTTTAAATTATTGGATTTTTTGACACTGTGTTTTTGTTTTTTCAATGAGTGTTGTATTGTAACTATTGTTGGGTGAGTACCTTTGTTATTGAAACAATTTGTTGGTAGTTGGTTATGTTGTTTTGAATGGATTTGGGTTGAGCTTGGTGTTCCAATTCAGATTAGTATGGAAGACAATTGCATTTATAAGATGACATTTGTTGATGACAATTTAATATTGGGATTACTCAAATAATTCTTTAAAATTTGAGTAAAATAATTCTTATTACACAATTTAATAAGGGTTTTTTTTAATGGGTCAAGTCGTGTTACCTATTTAGCACATTGGTCATGTTTACCCGATTTGACTCGGTTATGTTAAACGGGTCGTGTCGGGTTACCCGGATGTTTTTCGTGTCATAATGGTGTCAAACCCGTTAACCCGATTAGCTAAACGGGTCGTGTTCATGTCTTAGGTAATTGGGTCGTGGGTCTTAGCGGGTCCTAATCGGGTCTACCCGATTACCCGTTTTGCCAGCCCTAGGGGTGATAGTATGGCTTCTATGGAAAATGGTGGATACTCAGGGGCTAATGGAAGGGGAAAACCTTATGGTAAGACTTCCCTTACTGTGGGAGAGCAGAAGGGAATTACCATCACAAAGGGGGATGTTGAAGAAACCAACCAGAGGGGCGACAACTGTTTGATTGGGAAATATTGGGCAGAGAGGAATTACAATAAGCAGGCTTTCAAGATGATTCTTTCCAAGCTCTGGCGTCTGGACAGACATGTGACGTTCAGAGAAGTGCAAGATAACCTTTGGCTTATTGAGTTTGCAAATGGGAAGGACAAGCGTAGAGTGCTGGAAGGCCGTCCTTGGTCCTTTGAACGTAAAATCCTGGTGCTTCAAGATTTTGGCGGGAAGACTACTCATGCTTAAATGAATTTCCACCACTCAACTTTCTGGGTATAGATTCACGACATGCCTTTGGTGTGTATGATAAAAAAAAGTAGGAGCCAGAATTGGAGAGTCCCTGGGAGATCTTGAAGACATAGAAGTAGAGGGTGATGGTATTAGCTAGGGAAGGTATCTTCGTGTGCGGGTTAATATAAACCTGACAAAACCACTAGAACGAGGTAGAACACTCATCTGGGGGAGAAATCCTTTTGGGTTTCCTTTCGATATGAGAAAATTCCCTTGTTCTGCTTCTATTGTGGTTGTATTCTACATGGCAAAAAGGTGTGCATGGTCAGAAGGGGAAGGAGAGGTAAGTCCAGGGAGGATATAAAAGAATGGGGTGTGGGGATTAGAGAAGAGGAAGCCAGGGGGAAAAACGTCAGCGGACATGTAGAGAAGAGCTCCAGTAGCTGGTTGATGCCAGCAAGCGCTGACCAATTCCCTGGCAATGAATAGCAATCCCCACACGTCCCAAGTATGGAAATGAATGATAATTGTGGAAAACCTAAGGATTCTCGTGACCCAATCTTAGGAGAGAGTGGGGCCGATTTCAGTAGTTACCAAGAGGGGCGCACAGATCATAAGGCCTTTAAGGAAAGAAATTCAAAGAAGTAGAATGCGCGGGGTACTGCTCTAAGTTAGGAAGTTTAATAAGGTGACTGATTGGCAAGTCACAAGGCAGTGGATGATGAGGCAACTGGTAGGTCTAAAATTGGGCCAGATGGAAGGGACTCTACAAAGTCTCATAGAGGCCCAAGCCAGCCCAAAAATATGCATATTCCAAGTGGGCCAATGCAAAAGGAGAAAGGGAAACAAACTGAAGGGCCAAAGGAATTGTTTACCAGTCCAAAGCTAACGGGTGGAGATATTGGAGGGACTAGTGTACGAGCTTGGAAACTAAAGGCTAGAGAGCCTTATGAATCTAGTCTACCAGGTAATAAGGAGGATCACACAGCAAGTGAGAGTCTTAAAATGGAGGCAAGGGTAATCCAGAGGTAGTGGCGAAGAAGGGGAGGCAAGAACAGAACTCAAACATTTTAGTATTGGCGAAGGCTGTTGAGCAGCCCGGCCAAGCACCATGATCCTTCTCAACTGGAACTGTCAGAGGCTTGGAAACCCTGTGACAGTTCATGACCTTTGCCAATTGTTGAAGGATAAGAAACCTGACTTTTTGTTTCTTATGGAAACAAAATGTTTTAAGAATAAAATGGAGTGGATTCGTATGAAATTGGGTTTTATGGGGTTATTTGCAGTAGATCTGGTGGGAAGAAGTGGGGGATTGTCCCTTTTATGGCAAGATGGCTTTAGAGCAAACATTCAAAACTTCTCCAGGAGACATATCAACGCATGGGACTATTCTAAAGGTGGGTAATGACAATTAACAGGGTTCTATGGTCATCCTGAAACTTGGAAGAGGAATGAGTCTTGGGCCTTGCTAAAGCACCTTAAAGACTTCTCACCAGGACCTTGGTTTTGTATTGGAGATTTCAATGAGATCGTTGTTCAATCCGAGAAGTGAGGAGCCTCTTTGCAACGTGAAGGTCAAATGGAGAAATTCAGGGAAGCTATGGAGGTATGTGGGTTTGGCGATTTGGGCTACAGGGGCTCCCGATTTACGTGGAATAATGGCCAGGATGATGCGGGCTTCACGAAGGAGAGTCTTGACCGTGCATTGGCTAATCAAGACTAGTGCTCCATGTTTAGTGATGTGGTGGTGAACATCCTTGTAGCTTCGTCATCTGACCATAAAAAACTTATGGTGCATATTGGAGGCTCCTTATTATCTTGGAAACAACTCTTACGTGGCTTTCAATTTAAGGCCAGTTGGGTGTTGGATTTAGAGTACCATGACATCGTGAAGGAGGCAAGGGATAAAGAAAAGGTGAGTATGATGGGGCTATGGGCTTTTAGACGAAAACTGGAATGGTGCCAACAAGATTTAGCTAGTTGGAGTCGAAGTAAATTTGCACATGAGGAGAAGCCTATAAAGGAGTTAACAGCACGGCTTGAAATTTGCAAAGGCAGGAAGCTCCCCATAATAGAGCTGAAATTCGGGAAATCCAAGGTTAGTTGGAGAGAATTCTTGAACAAGAGGATTTAAGGTGGAAGCAACGAACAAAGCAGACGTGGTACCAAAATGGGGATTGTAATACCCCATACTTTCATGCATGGGCCTCACAAAGATAGAGAAAAATAAAATTGATAGCATTCTTGATGAAAATGGCAGTGTATGGTCGAACCCGGAGGATGTGCAAAAGGCTTTCAAATAGTTTTACCAATAGTTATTCACATCGGAAGGAAGAGGAAATCTGAGCGAATGCTTGGAAGGGCTGGATGGGCAAGTAACTTCGGCTATGAATGATAATCTTTTAGCTACATTTACAAAAGAAGAAGTGGAGTTAGCTCTGAGACAAATGCACCTCCTTAAATCACCGGGGCCAGATGGATTTGCTATGAGTTTCTACCAAAACTCATGGAGTACTGTGGGATCGAAGGTTTGTGAAGTTGTTTTGAATTTTTTAAATTTTGGAATTTTTGATTATGCTATTAATCATACATTTATAGCTTTAATTCCAAAAAAAAAAAAGAAAAAAGAATTCCAACTATGTGACAGACTTTCGTCCAATCAGTCTCTGTAATGTGCTTTATAAGCTTAGTGCGAAAGTCCTTGTTAATCGATTAATGAAGGTTTTACCTGATATTATCTCTCATACTTAAAGCGCATTTATCCCAGGAAGGTTGATCACTAACAATTTGTTAGTAGCGTTTGAGGCTCTGCACACTATGAATGGGGGGATGAGGGGTCCGGATGGCTACATGGCTCTCAAACTGGACATGAGCAAAACGTATGATAGAGTGAAGTGGGCTTTTCTGGATGAAATTATGAAGTGACTAGGGTTTGAGCATAGTTGGGTTCAACTGATAATGACATGTGTCTCCACCGTCTCCTACTCAATTCTTGTTAATGGTTAACCTCAAGGACTTATTACCCCAAAACGAGGACTTAGGCAAGGTGATCCTTTGTCTCTTTACCTATTAATCTTGTGTGCTGAATGTCTAAGCAATTTACTTGTGAGAGTTGAAATGATCAAGGGAATTTTCGGGCTTCCAATCACAATGGGAGGCACAAAACTTAATCATCTTTTCTTAGCGGATGATAGTTTATTGTTTTGTAGGGCAAATCTCTTTGAGTGGCTGCAAATTCAAGAGATTTTGTCTGTGTATGAGGCAGCTTCGAGTCAAAAAATAAATAAGGAGAAGACCTCTATTTTCTTTAGCAAGAATACGAAGGCGGAGACATGGGACCATATTGTTGCAGTCTCGGGGGTGAGCTCTACCACATGTTATGGGAAATATTTGGGCCTTCGACTCTAGTTAAAAAATCTTAGACTCGTGCTTTTCTAAAAATACAAGACCGGATTTAGAACAGACTTAATGGTTGGAAGGAGCGGTTTCTCTCTCAGGTGGGAAAAGAAGTGCTTCTAAAGGCTATTATCAAGCAATCCCCATGTATAAGATGAATGTTTTCCAACTCCCCAAGGCCCTGTGTAAAAAAAATAATTCCTTGATTGCAAGATTCTGGTGGGGACATAAGGATAATTTATTTTGGACTGCGTGGTTGAGTTGGGAAAAACTGAGCATGTCAAAGAAAGTAGGGGGCTTGGGATTTAGAGATTTGGAGGCTTTTTGACCAAGCCCTTCTTGCTAAGCAAGGGTTGAGGATCCTATAGCAATGTCAATCTCTAGTGGCCAAGATATTTAGGGAAAAATACTTTTTGGGGGCTCTTTTTTAGAATCCGAGTTGGGTCGTAGACCCTCCTCCCATGGTGGAGTGTATGGCAATCTATGAAGATTCTGAATGAAGGGTTATTCTGGAGAGTGGAGGACGAGCAAAAGATTAAAATTTGGGGGGAATCGCTGGATTCCTCATCTGCACACATATTCTATCTAGACTCCAGTTCGTGATTTCCATAAAGACGAAAGGGTCTGTGCCCTCATAGATCAATAGACGAGGTGGTGGAATTTCCTTCTAATTCATGATCTCTTCAGTGAAGAGGAGGCAAACCACATTTGTAGTCTGGCGATCTGTCCAAACCAGCAACCAGATCGGCTTGTATTGAATGGTACAAAAAATGGAGTATTCACAGGTCGTAGTGCTTACTATCTAGCAAAATCTCTGGAGATGAGGGGGAAGGAATCATGCTCCTATGAAAGTGCTGAAAACGCTATCTGGAAGGATGTCTGGGATGTCAAGGGGTCTCTAATGGTCAAATTGTTCCTTTGGAAAGCTTGTAAGAATATCTTAGCTACAAAAGATAATCTCCATAGATGTAGAATTTCCCCTGATCCCCTGTGTCTGATATGTGGGCTAGAACCAGAAACTATGGAACATATATTGTGGAGCTGTGGGTTGGCAAAAGATGTATGGCTAGAAAGCTCAAAAACTCCAAAAGAGCACTAGCGAGGAATCGGACTTTCAAAAGATTTTTGCAGACATGATAGGAAAACTGGAAACGGAGGAGGTTTAGTTGTTTGTTATCATAGCACGCCAATTCTGGTTATGGCGCAATACCTACATCTTTGAAGGGGCGTTAACAGCACCAGTAGTGGTGATTCGTCAGGCAAAGGAGCAATGGGAAGCCTTTGAAAAGGCTACAACGGAATGTTCTATGGAGAGTAAGCCAACGAATGACCATGCCTCTCGTACGTGGTAGAAACCTCCTGAAGGATTCCTAAAAATTAATAGGGATGCCGCCCTGGATGTGACACGAAAATGGATGGGTATGGGAATTGCGATTAGGGACCACAAAGGTGTCATGTTGGCTGCTTTTGTTGGGCGACGAGAAGGGATAACAGATCCAGGTGTGGCAGAGGCGTTAACTGCCTGGCAAGAGGTGGAGGTGAGTCAACGTCTGGGGCTGTACAAAATAGTGCTTGAAAAGGTCGCGCTGGAAGTTGTTAACGTGCTCAAGCATGAAGGCATGTGGATGGGGCGATACAGACACTTAATACAGGATGCAAAACAAAGGCTAAATCATTGCTTGGACTGGAGAGTCAACCATGTCCATCGTGAAGGAAATGGTGTGGCTCATCTACTTGAAAAAATGGCGTTAAACTTAAATCATGAGACTCTTTGGACTGAATATTTCCCACCTAGTGTTGGGGAACTTGTAATGGTTGAGCAAGGCCCTTAGTACCCAGTACAAATTTCTCTGTTTCAAAAAAAAGAAGAAAAAAAAATCATAAGCTCACTAGTGATTTTAAGAGCCACATCATTTTTGGAAAGATACAAGATGGACATAAGAGGGACTTATAGCATTATTCGTTTGGGGAGTGAACACTGCTCTAAGAATGTACAATCGATTGTGGTTCCAATTATTTCCTCTTAACCACAATCATTTTAGGCGGCTATTAACTTTTTAAGTAAACGTCTGCAACCGTTAAGCCAATTATTAGGTAAGGCCGGTTGTTAACATACTTGTCTTAAGAATAACCGCTTTTATAAACAATTTTCACCTTTACCTAACAAAAAAACACTTATTCACATGAAAAAAAAAGGGGGAAACTTCACTTACCCCCCCCCTCCCAATACTTTTGCACTTTTTGTAGATACCCCCCCATTGTTCAAAACCTCCCACTTACATGTATCAAAGTTTGAGTTTCGTTCACATTGGCCCTTCCGTTAGGATTTTCTGTGAAATCCTAACGGAAGGGGTTGCACGTGCTTCGCACGTGCAAAAGAATTATGGGAAGCCCCTTTTACCCCGGATGCCACCACGTGTACAAACACCCTTAGGGTTTTTTTAAGAAAATCACGAAAACTCCAAGATTGAAAAAGGATTTGGATAGCCGTCTTTGTGAAGTACACAGGCCGACGACCACTGATCTTTGTCAACCCACCCAGTGAGTGTAAATCGTGATTCCACCCAAATTTAAATCGCGATTCCGCCCAAATAAACGAACTCCAACCCTAAATCGCGATTCCACCCTAATTTAAATTGCGATTCCACCCAGTGCCTGTCTCATGTAGTTGTGTTGGAAGATTTGTCCGTGAGCCGTCTTCTTCGTCACTGCCATCTTTTCCAGGTATAGTCCCTTTTGTCAAATGATTTTGGTTGTTTTATTTATAGGTATGCCGAGTCGTCGACCATTGTGGCCCCCTTTGTCCATATGCCGAGTTTCACATTGTGGTCCCCTTTATTGTCGAATGTTATCAATTTGTGGGTCATATGGTTTTATTGTCAAAAGTCTGTCACATAAAAAACGATTTGTGTACTGGTGGGTTTGGGTGTCCACTTTCTTTGGTCGAATTAATGCTAGCAAAATGTTGAGGATTTTTCCAATTTTTACTTGGCTACTGTCGGTTGAAGAAACTTGACTGTCTGTTAGGGTTTGCTTTAGCAAAAAAGTCACTGCATATTTAGGGTTTAGCAATAATTAAGTCCATACTTAGAGTTAAATTCTCACTGTTTGATTGTTGTTGTTCACTGCAAAAAGTCACTGCATATTTAGGGTTTAGCAATAATTAAGTCCATACCTAGAATATTCTGGATGCTTTAGCCAAAAGTCACTGCATACTTATGGTTTAGCAATAATAGTATGCATACTTAATGGTTTATTTCTCACTGTTTGATTGCTGTTTAGGGTTTAGGGTTTGTTTGTTAATGCTTTTTTGGAATATTCTGCATGCTTTAGCTAAAGCTCACTGCATACTTATGGTTTAGCAATAATAGTACGCATACTTAATGGTTTATTTCACACTGTTTGATTGTTGTTTAGGGTTTAGGGTTTGTTTGTTTAATGCTTTTTTGGAATATTCTGCATGCTTTAGCTAAAGCTCACTGCATACTTATGGTTTAGCAATAATAGTACGCATACTTAATGGTTTATTTCTCACTGTTTGATTGCTGTTTAAGGTTTAGGGTTTGTTTATTTAATGCTTTGTTGGAATATTCTGCATGCTTTAGCTAAAGCTCACTGCACACTTATGGTTTAGCAATAATAGTATGCATACTTAATGGTTTATTTCTCACTATTGGATTGCTGTTTAGGTTTTAGGGTTTGTTTGTTTAATGCTTTGTTGGAATATTCTACATGCTTTAGCCAAAGCTCACTGCATACTTAGGGTCACTCAATGTTGTATTTTGTTGCTTCCTTTTTTTTGTTCTATAAATATATGTTGCATTTTGTTTAATGCTTTTTGCATCCTGTCTCAATATGGCAGGCCGCATAATAGCTAGTGACATATTGCTGTTTGAGGTCCATTATAATGGTTATTTCAATAGGGCAAATAGGTGTACGTATGTGGGTGGGTTTGTTCATAATCATTCGGTTCATGATGTACATAAGATGTCTTTCTTGGATATTGAGGAAATATGTAAGGATTATGGGTATAGGTTTGGTGACATCATTCAGTACAAGATACCTGATAGGCCTTTAGATGAAGGATTAAGGCTGATATCATCTGATCATGATGTAAATGAAATAGTTTCACACCATTTAGGGCATGGGCTAGCTGAGTTGTATTTGGTTTCGTTTGATGCTGTTGATGTAGATGCGGTAGATGATAATGCAGAAGAGGATGAAGAATATGAGAGGACTGTTGTATATAAGAAGGATGCTTTCTGGGATGAGGTTTTTAGTGTAGATATTTGATGCTGAGTCATCAGATGGGGAGAAACATCGGGTGTTGTTGATGATGAAGCAGGGTTTAGGGATGAGGTAGATGGGGGTGAGGAAGATGGGGGTGAGGAAGAGGATGGTGAGGAAGCTGGGGGTGGACATGTCGAAGAAATAGGAGGGGAAGATCATGAAGATGATAGTGAAGATCTTTGTCCAAGTGACATACTTAGGTCGCCCACTCCCAGTGCTAGTGACAATGGAGAAACATCAAGTCGTCGTGATGTCACCAAAAGAATTCCATTTACCAAATAAGAGATGCAAAATCTAGTGTTGCAAATAGGTCATGTGTTTGGTGATGCGGTGCAGTTTAGAAAAGTGGTGAAGCAAGCAAATATTTTGAAGGTGAAGGATTTAGAGTTCCCAAGAAATGAAACCAAGAAGGTTATAGCTCGTTGCAAAGACAAGAAATGTAAGTACAGGGTTTATGGGAAGAAGTTAAGGGATGAGTCCACATTTCTCTTGGTGTCAATGTATCCAAGACACTCATGCACTAGAAGATACAAGAATCACATGATTAATTCAACTTGGATAGCTGAATGGTGCATGGACTCATTCAGAAACCAGCCAAACCTGCCTATAGACGTTTTGCAGAAATAGGTCATAGCTAAGTGGAATATAAATGCCCATGTTAGCTCATTGTATAGGGCAAGGAAGAAGAAGCAACAAAAAATTGATGGGAAGTTGGATGAGCAATAGCATCGGTTATGGGACTACTGTGCAATGGTTAGGAAGACCAATGTGGGCAGCTGTTTAATTCTTATGGTTGAGAGACCAATGCCCGAGGTCCCATGTAGGTTTCAGAGGTTATATGTATCGTTTGCAGCAATGAAGACAGGTTTCTTACAAGGGTGTAGACCTGTGATAGGTGTTTATGCATGCTTCCTGAAGGGTAGGTACAAGGGTCAGTTAATGGTTGCTGTTGGGAGGGATGCCAACAATAGTAGGGGTGGCAAAATGGGTACTTGACACGACCCAATTACGACCCGCAGGTACCTGTTACATGATTAGCTCATATCCAGACACGACCCGTTTAGCTAAACGGGTAATCGGGTTTGACACGATTATGACACGAAAATAATCGGGTAACCCGACACGACCCGTTTTACCCGTTTAAAATAACCGGGTGTAAACGGGTAGACACGACCCGATTACCCTAAACTATAAAATTTAAAAAAAAATTCAAAATTCAAAATTCAAAATTGTAATAATAATACTAATACATCAATATAGTCAATGCAAAAAATTGAGTTCTAAGATATTAAAGGCTTTAATAAAGGATAAGAAAAAAAAAATTGAAAAGTGACCGTAATTGACAAATTGTACTCCAAAATAAATTACTAAACTCATAATTTCACCTAAACTTAAAAGTTAAGAGTTAAAACAAGTAAGTTCATTTATTAAAATAGTCCACTTATAATTTAGTCCCACATGTAACAAAAGTGTTAAAAAATTAATTTGAGCAAAGATACAAATTCTCAGACATTTTTTTTAGCATCCAACCCTAGGCCAAGACCCAATATTTTTGAATTCCATGAGAGCCATAGAAGACCAAGACCCTTATTTAATTGTGCAAATGCATTTATCAAAATGTGTAATAATGTAATATAATAGAATAGTTATAATTTAAGTGATTTTCATTTTAGCAACGACAAGGTAAAGACGTAAAGTACAGCAAAGTTTTTCTAAAGATCACAAATTTGCTATCCGAAACAAACAATGGCATCAATGCTTAGGGAGTTCTTCATTAGTAGACATTAGAATTTCATTTGTAGTGTTTTACATAATTACATGCATGGGGAAGCCATGGAAGCAACATCATATACTAATTCAACAAGAAACACTACCAAACATCCATAAGGATGCAAATTACAAGAAACTCATCTAAGAGATCAAGCCTCAGTCCACAAGATGATACACAAAAACAATTTGAGAGTGTGGGAACTTCATAACAATATATTATATTAAAGATTCATAACACAAGATGAACAAACACCTAAGGGTATGACCTCACACCATGAAGGTAGGGCTCAAGTGGATCAACACAAGATTCTAACTACAATTATAAATAATCATAAGAATAATTCATCAATGAAACAATACAAGACATAGAAAAATATTCTAAAACTACAAAAGAGGGGGCCAATTCGGAAGCTAACAAGTCGGAAGAAAATCTAATTTCTCACCATAGCACAACAAATACCAACAACATAACAAATACTTGCTACATGGGCACTCGACCTATTTCTTCTTCATTTTTTTTTTTTTTTTGAATGAATGAAAAAGGGCATTTAGTTTTAACCAACAAAAAAGTCAAAGACATAAAATTTAAACAAATTAGTTCAACCCAAAAGCAAGTATTAATGGGTTAAATTGTGTCCATAAACTAAAATGTGTCAACATTTCCATCATAGCAATAAAGAAAAAGATAATAATAATAAAAAAGCTAACAAAAACAAAATAATAAATACAAAAAGAAACAAAACTCAAAACTACATCAACATTAGATTCATAATTCCTTGCAAAATACAAATTAGGTTCCCATAGGCCAATGTCTATTATGCCACTCTACTTAAGGATCCATGAAGGCATCCATGATCCACCCATATAATCAAAGTCCAAAGATATAAATTATAAAACACTACAAATATAATCAGCTTAAGAAATATTAATAGATTGTGCTCCAGATGAATCTGGAATGTCACAGGAAATTGTCAAAACATCATCTTCTTTGCCATCCAAGTCCAACTTCATTTGTGTGAGTTCTATATCAAAAAATAAGAAGAATTAGTATTATTTTATTATAGTGTAATAAAAAAATAATACACATAAACGAAGAAATTAAATATGGAAATAACTAATATTACCTTCATCTCCATATAACCAATCTTTGGTGCAAACTAATGCCTCAGCAATGTCAGGCTTGAGTGAGCTCCTATATTAATCAATCACACGTCCACCAATGCTAAAAGTGGATTTCAAAGCAACAGTAGAAACAGGAATACTCAAAACATCACGAGCCATAGCAGCTACTTCAGGATAACGAAATTGATTTCCTTTCCAAAATGAAAGGATGTCAAATGTATCATCCAAATCCACAGACCTAGGCTCCTCCAAATAAATGTCCAATTGATTCTTTTGAAAATTAATATCATCTCCAGCAAATGCTAAATAGTCCTACATGAAACAAAGAGAATATAAACATAAATAATTGAGTATATATATATATACTAAGCTACAAAAAAGATAAGAAATTAATGATATTTTTCACCTTTTGCCAAGATAGTTTTGCTCTAGGTACTTAGGGGCGCTGAGCAGTTATGGAGCTTGAACTTGAAGTATTAGAAGAAGCACTATACTCCATAAAAAGATTCTTAATTTTCTCACGAACATTCTCAAATTGTATAAAATCCATAACTCTATAGATCTTCGTATAGTAATAATTTACAAGATGAAGCTTGTAACGAGGATCTAATATAACTGCTATGGCCAACACTGCACTGAATTCTAACCAATATTTCTCAAATTTAGAGATCATTTGAGTTGCCATTAATCTTTTATGCTCATCTTCACTCACAAGGTCTTCCTTCAAGGATAAATAAATCATGGCAACTACGGGAAAGTATAAGTTGGCAGTAGGATACTTAGTACCAGAAAAAACACATGTAGCTTCATAAAAGCAAGCTAAGAAACTACTGATATCACCCACCTTTTCCCACTCAAGTGCACTAGGACAATGCGGATAGTTTGAATCAGTCATCGCCAAATAACTAAAAGCACTATGATAATGAATAGCACTCTCAAGCATAAGATAAGTAGAATTCCATCTCGTTGGCACATCTTGTTTTAACCCCTTATGACTGTCCAATGACATTTGATTTACCGCATGAAGAAATTTTTGTTTTCGCCTTTGTGATCCCTTAACATACTTTACGCTATCTCGAACCTTTTTGATAGCATCATCAATTTCTTTTAATCCATCTTGCACAATCAAGTTAAGAATATGGGCACAACAACGCATATGAAAGAACTCACCTTCACAAAGAAGGGCTTTCTTAATGTTCAGTGTTTGCTTTAAAAAGTCAACACAACGATCATTAGCAGAAGCATTGTCCAATGTTATAGTAAAAATCTTGTTCTCAATCCCCCACTCTTGTAGCAAATCATATATCTTTTCTTTCAAAGAAACACCATCATGTGGTGGGGGCATAAAAGAAAAGTTTAACACCCTTTTAATTAATACCCAATCTTTGTTAATAAAATGTGTAGTAAGGCACATATATCCATCGGTTGTCAAAGACGTCCACATATCAGATGTTAAACAAATCCTCCCAGGACAAGCATGCAACATAGATTTAATCTTTTCTTTCTCCCTCATATGCATCTTAACCAAATCTGCCTTAGCAGTATTTCTAGATATAGAGGGTACATCACCACGCAAGTACTGATGTAATTGTCTTAAACCATCATATTCAACAAATGAAAAGGGCAAATCATGCTTAATAATCAAAGCAACCAACAATTCTCTATATATTTTAGGATCAAATTTAGAGCCACTTACTGACAGAGATCCTACTTTCCCAGCTAAGAGCATTTGCCCAACATCACGAGTGTTTGCCCCCCCACAAACTTGAATGTGCTTTCTCAAATTCCCAGTTCCATATGAACTTCGAGCCTTGTATCTATTACCACAAGTCTTGCATTTTGCCCACACCTCCGGGTCATTTGGATCAGTATTAGGAACAACATCATAATATTGCCAAACAGTTGAGGTCCTCCTCCACTTCTTTCCCTTTTTGTTAGTCCCAGTCCCCACAGAAACGGAGTCACCTTCTAGTGACGGTAATTCGACCACATCGTCATCAATGTCGAATGCATCTTCAACAACTTCTTCAATATTCATCTACACACATAAATTACATAATCATTAGTTAAACTATTAAAGTATATGACTAATGATTATATGCTATATAACTATAAATTGAATATTTAAGAATAAATTAAAAGCTATATAGCTAAGTGAAATAAAATAATCCAACCCAAATCTTGCAATAAGCAACTATGTGATATTATACCTTAATTACAAAATAGAGTCTAGAATATATATCAAAAATTCAAACAATCAAAATCAGAGTCTAGAATATATATCAAATGAAGACTTTTTACTATTGCGTTTGTTTGCTACAGCAGTACAGCCTCCGGAGCACTCACGCCGCGGGCATTATCCAAAAACACCCATTCTATTTTGCTGTCATTTTACAGTCGGTTAATCTAAATATATTTTTTATTTTCCTCTCTCTCTCTCTCTCTCTTTATGAAGTTCCATTCTACTTTTAAGTTTTAATCCCTCAATTTTATTTTCAGTTTTAAGTTTTTTAAATCTTTATTTTTAATTAAAAAAAATCATTGCTTTGGCCATATTTGCCATAAATTGTTCAACAACGCAAATTCAATCAATGATTTAGCAAAATTATGTACACTAATATATAGTAAAAAAATGTAATTAAGCCATTAAGGTATAAACCCTAAACTGTATAATATCACAAAATTGCTTGAAAAACAAATATATATAAAAAATTCAAACAATCAAAATCAGAGTCTAGACTTACAAAAAAAAAAAAATCGGAGTCAGAGACTAGAGAGAGTAAGAAAGAGACATACCGCCATACGACTATACAAGAGACAGAGAGCTGCGGCTGACGGCGAGGAGACGTGGCTGACGGCGACGGTGACTCGGTGAGGACGGCGAGTCGGCGACGGTGAGGTCCGTTCTTGGCTCTTGCTAACGCCTCCCTAAGTTCCTAACGGCGAGGAGCAGAGGAGGCCCACGAGGAGGAGGGAGAGTGGAGACCCGAGAGAGAGAGGGAGAATCGGGAGAGTCAAGAGTGGCTGAGTGGGAGACGGTGAGTCGGACTGTCGGTGACGGAGGGAGAGTGAGAGGCCGAGTGAGAGGGAATCAGGGAGGTTCAACGTTACAGAGAGTCAGAGACTGATTTTTCAATTTTTTTGTTCAAAGAGTAAAGTAACTAAAACTAAAAGTCTAAACTCTAAAAGACTAAAAGTTAAAACTGATGTTACTGACCTATTCAAAAAAAAAAAAAGAAGAAGTTAAAACTGACGTGAGGTCACTGTGGTGAGAGACTGACAGTCGTGAGGCTTGAGCAGTGGGCCTGTGGCCTGAGTCGTCTGACTCTCGCTCTCCTCACGCCTCACGCGTGACCCGGGTCCAGAAAAAAACAAAAAAAAAAAACAAGAGAAAAACTGGGTCGGCGGGTCCAGACCCGCACAGTAATCATGTCTAGCGGGTTGACCCACCAGACACGAAATTTTCGGGTCTTAATCGGGTAGACCCGATTACGACCCGAACCCGATTAGCCCAAAACCCAATACCTATTTTTTCGTGTCGTGTTCGTGTCGGATTTGTGGGTCGTGTCAAAATTGCCGGCCCTAAACAATAGTATGTATCCACTGTCCATTGCGGTTGTTGAAGCAGAGACCAAGGACAGTTGGACTTGGTCCTTGGAGGCACTTACATCTGATCTTGGCCTAGCACCAGCACAAGGGTGGACTTTTATATCTGATCGACAAAAGGTAAGCATACTTGTGTGCATAATGTCTAACATTGAACTTACTTGTATGAATAATGTCTTACCTATTTTATCTTACCATATGTGCAGGGCCTAGTACCAAGGCTCGAACAGGTTTGTCCCAGAGCTGAGCACCGTACACGTGTGAGACACCTGTATGCCAATTTCAGAAGTGCCGGTCACAATGGGATATTGCTAAAGGACATGCTTTGGACTGATGCATCATCTTATACCCAGACAGATTTCCATTATGTGATGGAAGAGATGAAGAAAGTAAGTGAGCCCGCTTATGATTACTTGGCAAAGATTGATCCCAATACTTGGTGTAGGGGATGGTTCAACACCATGGCCAAGTCTGACCTGGTACACAACAACTGTGCTGAGTGTTTCAACTCATGGATCATGAAGTACCGTCAATTGACAATAATGTCAATGTTGGAAGGGATTAGGAATAAATTAATGAGGAGGTATGTAAGGAAAATGGAGTTGATTGCTGCAATGGAGGAGGGTAGTTTAGGACCAAAAATAATGGCCAAGTTGGAGAAGGAAGAGGATGGTGCTAGTCATTGTTGGTGCACATATGCCGATGATGGCATTTTTTAGGTCGAATGTGAGGGCAAACGAGTTGCAGTCAGTGTGGAGGGCAGAACATGTGGGTGTAGGAAATGGGACGTCACTGGGATACCATGCAGTCATGCCATATTAGCCATCTTATACCATGGTGGCAATCCAATAGATTATCTCAGTGACTACTATAGTAAAGACAAGTACCTGAAGACGTATCAACCCATCATCTATCCCGTGCCCAGTGAAGAGCAATGGCCTAGGAGCAATCAACCGATTATCGAACCACAAAAAGCAAGGATAGCTCCTGGGAGACCTAGGAAGGTAAGAGTGAGAGGGGCTGAGGAGCTAAAAAATTCAAACACCATCATGAGGGGGGGAACCAAAAACCAGTGTGGGCACTGTAAGAAATGGGGTCACAACAAGAGAACATGCACTACAAGGCTGAGGCAAGATGATAGAAGAGAACAAGTACGAGAATACTACAGATCCACTACAGGAATTGATTGGAATCTTGATATGGTAATTTTTAACTGCATACCCTCCTGTTATGGTCTTTGTGAAATTGTCGTACTAATGGTTATTTCATAATTTTAGTCATTCATGGGCAATCATTTTTTATGTTATTTTGTAGTTGGATGAGCCATCTAATGCCGCATCAGGAAGTGGAAGCAAAAGACAAAGGGGAGGTACATCAACCAGTACTGGAACAAAAAGGCAAAGAAGAGGTCAAGCAACCGATGTTGGTACTAGCCATGATGTAAGTCATGTTTGTTTATTGTAGGTTTGGATTTTAAGTTGATAGTAAAAACAAAATGTGACATGATCTTTTTTCAAAAATATGTAGGTTGTTCATACTACTCCCCAACCAAGTGCACAACCAACTGCTCCAACTCAACTTCGCGCATCCCAAAGACGTGCCCCACCTGAGCGTTGTAATAACCAATCCAATGTAAGGCTTGAAGTATTTAGTGTATGTGTTGTTTGTGAAATTATTGAAGCTGTTGTTGTGTCTCATTTTGGATTGTGAATTCATTATTGAAGTATTTAGTGTATGTGCTGTTTGTGAAATTATTGAAGCTGTTGTTGTGTCTCATTTTCGATTGTGAATTCATTATTGAAGTATTTAGTGTATGTGCTGTTTGTGAAATTATTGAAGCTGTTGTTGGGTCTCATTTTGTACTGATAACAAAAATGTGCATGTGACATAATCTTTTTTCAAAAATATGTAGGTTGTTCATACTACTCCCCAACCATATGCACAACCAACTGCTCCAACTCAGCTTCACACATCCTAAACTCGTGCCCCAACTGAACTTCGTAATAGGCAATCCAATGTAAGCCTTATTATTTAGTATATGTGCTGATTTTCAATTTATTAAAGGCGTTATTAAAAAATTTGTTGTGTCTGATTTTGGATTTATTATCTAATATATTATTTTGTTTAAAATCTACAAGCAGGTCCAGCAATTAGAACCAGAAGGAAATTGTTGGGGTTAGCCACAAGATCAAGAGCTGCTGGTGATTTAAGGGTAGACGCTGGTAGTGTTAGGGACCCTAACCGCAAGGGCAAGCTGGTGATCGATATCACGGTGAGCCTACTGGACCCCCAAAAATTCTAGGAGGTGGACCACACTATGTGCTTGGGGACTTCCACGGGCAGGTGGTATTACGTTTAGGGTTGGCCCCCCTGATTTTGACATACCTAAATCCTAAGTGGCCCCAAGTGAAACAATTCTACCTAGAGGTACACAAAATGCAAAAAGGGACAAGGGAAAGGGGAAAGGAAAGCAAAAAATATGGCAACCATGAATGTTTCTGAGTTGGATGTAGGTTGTGAGTTAATGAATGTAATTATTTTGTAACATGAAGCCAGACAGATGAAATTCTAATATTTTGTCTTCACAATATTAGCCAATGTGGTGGCTTTCTAATATTATTAATGTATGTTATGTAATTATTTTGTGATATAAAGATAGGGTAATGAATCTTATGTAATTATTTTGTGACATGAAGATAGGTTAATGAATGTTATGTAATTATTTTCTGACATGCATACATGTTGTAATATTTGGTGTTCATGCTGTTTGCCAATGTGGTGGATTCTTGGATGGTAATTATTTTGGATGTTAACATTTTACAAAAAAATTTTATAAGTATTACAATATTTTACAAGTGTTACACAATATAGTAGGTCAATTATTTTTCTTATACAACAACGGTAGGTAAATTACTTGTATCGCACAAAATAAGACTATGTAAATTACTTGTCCCACGCAAAAAAAGTCGACAACAAAACAACAAAATACATTACATCATACGGTTTGCATTACACATTTCATTACATGCTCAGGACAACATCAACCTTGAGGAATATCTATTAGACACGGGATAAAACATCAATACAGCAAGGAGGATAAATGAACATGCTAAGGCAAACCGGTACTTCATCTCCTTTGCATGAAATTTGTTCTTCTACGCTTGTAATTGCATTTCAAAATTAACAGACGCAACCTCCATTTTGGCCTTATATTCAGCAACTTCAATCTTGCATTTCAAAATTTCATTCGAGATTGTTGTTCCAATCTATGCACGTTCAGTCTTCAAATTCTCGTGCCACTCAAACAGTTTTAAACCACTCGCTTACCATGTTGACAAATATCCATATCTACCCATTTGAAAAACCAACATCCACGGTTGTCAACATTCTACACAATCAGATCAATATAAAATAATATCTCTCACACAACTATTATGTATCATAAGCTACCAACACTATTTTTGGACAAAAATAGTGTATCTGACGTCAACCAAAAATATTTCATTCCAAATCCTTCCTAGGGTTTCAAAATGAATCAAAATATATCACAACCAATTTCATGAACAAACTAAACCTTAAACCATACTCAACTAGCTTCAATCAAAATATATCACAAACTAAACCTCAAAATAAATCAAAATATATCACAACCAATTTCATTAATCAAATACCCAGCCAATCGTAAAAAATTCAGCAAATTTCCAGCTTAAATACCCAGCCAGGCAAAAAAATTTCAGCAAATACCCAGCTCATTTACCCAGCCAACCAAAAAAATTTTAGCAAATTTTTAGCTCATTTACCCAACCAACCAAACAAATTTCAGCAAATACCCAACTCATTTACCCAGCCAACCAACAAAAATTTTAGCAAATACCCAGTTCATTTACCTAGCCAACCAAAAAAATTTCAGCAAATTTCCAGCACATTTACCCAGCCAACCAAACAAATTTCAGCAAATACCCGGCTCATTTACCCAGCCAAACAACAAAAATTTCAGCAAATACCCAACTCATTTACCCAGCCAACCAAACAAATTTCAGCAAATTTCCAGCTCATTTACCCAGCCAACCAAACAAATTTCAGCAAATACCCAGCTCATTTACCCAGCCAACCAACAAAAATTTCAGCAAATACCCAGCTCATTTACCCAGCCAAGCAAAAAAATTTCACCAAATTCCCAGCTCAAATACCCAACCAACCAAACCAAACAAATTTCAGCAAATTCCTAGCTTAAATACCCAGCGAAGCAAAAAAATCTCACCAATTTCATAAATCAAATACTCAGCCAAGCAAAAAAAATTTACCAAATTCCCAGCTCAAATACCTAGCCAACCAAACCAAACAAATTTCAACAAAATACTTCGCTCACATTTTCGGCTAAGCAAAAAAATTGCACCAAATACACAGCTAAAAACCGTAACCATCCCCAACAGAATAAAAATGCCAAAATAAATCTTACCACGTAATTTGCACATGTATAAAACCTTTTACCGAAATTCAGTAGCGTGAATGCTGTTAAGATGCGTGATGTCCTCCCACGTTTGCACATTGGATTCTTGGTTCCTGTTCCTGCGTCGATTACTTCACTGACTTCACTCTCGGCTTGATCCATAATGGGTATCAAATGGGTATAACCAAGCAGAATGATGAAATGGTCAGCACGAAGAAGAAGAACAAGAAACGCGGGCCTGCCCGAAGAAGAAGAAAAATGTGGAAGAAAAGTGGAACGAAAAAAGAAGAAGATGATTTTGATTTAAATGGTGCAGAAGCAGGGCAAGAAAGAAGACTTCAGGGGTAAAACAGGGCTTCCCATAATTCTTTCGCACGTGCGCGGCACGTGCGACCCCTTCCATTAGGATTTCACAGAAAATCCTAAAGGAAAGGCCAAAGTGAACGAAACTCAAACTTTGATACATGTAAGTGAGAGGCTTTGAACAATGGGAGGGTGTTTGCA